>NC_000069.6:40058190-40358190 GCF_000001635.26 Mus musculus
ATCTCCAGACATTTCCAATACCCCTAGAAGACAATGACCTTGGCTAAGGACTGTTGCTCTTCAAAATTATGTGGTCACTTGGCATCTTGTCATCTTCGGCCTGCATCCCTGTCTTATTTTTACATATTCCCATCTCCTTAATTCGCTTCTGCAGTGATGCTCCTCCAGTAGGAATTCAAGACATCGCTGCCACTGATTTACAGCCTTCACAGGACTGCATGTTTGTGTTTTGTCCTAAATTCTTTCAAGTTGAGGCAATCACATGTTTTCCACGTGGCCCTCCCTCTGTGAGCAAATAGAACAGGCAGACAACCAAAGGCATTCTTTGGTTCCAAGAAAGACAATGTGTAGAGCAGTTATTTATTAAGAGCAACCCAATCTGAAAAACATCTTTAAAGATAATTTATCTTCTCTTCAGTGGCATCCACATTCCTTGGGGAAAACTATGTATACGTGTCTGTAAGCTCTGGTTTTCTCCATGGTTACAAACAATGCGATCCTATTTATTCACAACAAGAGGTCAAGCTGGAACCTATTTCTGGCCAGAGGCACACTAAGATCGTGGTAATCTGCTGATATTGTTTGGGGGCAAATATTTGTTTAAAATGTAAATTGACATTCCGCTAAGTGAGTCAGACTTTATATTTTCTTCCCAGGAGTCTAAATTGTGAAAAGATGCCTTAAAGCGGGAGAAAACCACAGGCAAAATAGCTATGACGCCACGATGTTGGGCAGTCCCGGAAGTGAGTCGTGGGCAGAAGGGACACAAACATCGGGGAATAAGATCGGCTGGATGGCACGCAGCCTCTGAGAGAGCTCTGGACTCTATAGTCCACAAATCAGGGTCTGACAAACGATACAACAAAGAGATCAGCAACCATCCTGTCCCTTGACTCAGCCTTTATCCAAATGTTTTGCATTTGAAGGTTCTGAGGCTTTTATGAGAAGTCTAATGAACTTTCGTGGTCAGCTCAGAAATGTCAGCGTCTTGAGACCAGAGTTCTTTCAACCTCATCATTTCCGCGCTTGAAGACAGGAAGCTGGAAGGGCTTCACCAAGTGCAGGGGAGAGGAGTTTCATGTTTAAATGTAACAGCATGTTTCTCAAAATACTTAAACGAGCTAGGGAATAAATCTCTTAGCTGCAAAGTTAATGGACCAACTGCATGCAGTTTATCCATCTCTGGTATAGTGCAGTATTTTCCTTAAATACCTCATGGCTTTAAAGGGGGAGAAAATTTTAAAAATGAAAATAAAAATCTGGTTTTGGTATTGCTTGAATATGGTGGAAGGTGCCAAAAGGATAGAAAAAGCTCCTCATATTTACTGAGCATCTTGTATGAGACCACGAGGACGTGTCAGTGATGTCTCTTCACTTAATCAGAATAATCCTGTGGAACACATAGTGACAACCCTATTATGCAAATTTAAAACACTGGTACTTAGGGACACAGACATCTAGGGAACCAGAATTTGAGCCCCAAACATCTGTGCTCACTTTCCTATGCTACAGGCTTTCTCAACCATTGAAAAAGAATGCAAAAAAAAAAAAAAAAAAAAAAAAAAAAACTACTTTCCACTGTTTTTCCAATATTGTGAAAGGAAAAAAAACTTTTAAATATTGCTAGCATGTCTTTTTATGTCTGAGTTTATATGAAGGAAAATAAATGTCTTTCAACATCCCTACCATCCTCTCCATGTTCAATTAGATTTGTGGCAAGGTAGGCATTTGTCAATCAATCAGAAAGTAAAGTGTGTGGCAGACCAGTCAGAATTACTAAGGTTCACTACTTCCACGATGGTCACAGCATTCCCAGAGGCTTTGTGAGCCCTGCAGTTGACACTCACAGTCGCATTCAGTGGGATGTAATGCAACTTTCAACCCTTTCCTGCTTTTGTCTCATGAGTTATGACGGTAAGCTGTCGTGACAGTACCTGGACAAGAAGGAAGACTGTACTAGGTCTTCCACATCGAAAATCTCAAATCCCACACATTTTTCCTATTCAAAAACCCCATAGCTGTCCATGGTGGTGGGGTGACAGGCTTATGATGCTAAGGGAAAGCACACCTGACATGGTGTAGGGATCCACGATACTAAGTGGTCCTATTCCTGGAAGAATTGGGACAGCTATTTGTAGCAATATTTTTATATATAAATCCCTGGGGTGTGTTCCTGATACCCACCCTAATGGTTTATGTTCCTGAATTAAACACACACACACACACACACACACACACACACACACACACACACACATTTATATTTTGATATATCTTAAACAGCAGTGCAGTAGCAGGGGCACTTCCTAACCTCCATGTAGTTAATCCACCTCCCGCAGATTAGCCCGAGCTATGACTTACTAAATTCTATTTTCTACTTTGGCTGTCATGGACCCAGAGAACTGTCCAAATGGGCCTGCACGATCTGGGCCATATTCTTCTGGCTCCTTCACATGATGGCCACGCCTCCCTGTCCTTTACTCTTCTCAGGCTGGTGGATCTCTTCCTCTTGCTCATTCTCTGAGCATGGCGGATCTCCTTCTTCCTCCTTTTCTCTGTCCCAAGCCAGGGAAATTCTCAAGTCTCCCCTCTGTCTGCCCTGCCCAACCATTGACTGCCAATATCATTTTTACTAATCAGAACCAACTGGGGGAGGGGGTCAGGGTTGCTTAGTATGTTAAGTGCAAACACTAGTGTAAGCAGTTTGGGTGAACATAATTAGCATTTGTCATACAAGCAGCTATAGCTATCATCACTACTCCAAGGACATCGGCCTTTACCAAGAATCTGCAGCCACATCTCAAGGGTTTAAAATCTCTTCAAAGGTCCCCTTTCTACTCACTGTTGGCCGGGGCCAGAGACTGCTCCTCAGTGCTCCCCAGTCCTGAAACTCACATTTGCTCTGGGAAAAAAAAAATGGGAGAAGTGAAACATTGTTACTAAAAGATTTTAAAGTAAAATCACATGTTCCTCCCCACTGCTCATATTAATGTACAGTGTGTTAAAGCTCAGTCCCAGAAGTCTTCATTATTCAGTCGTTTAATCACATGGAAAATGTGGTAATTTAATTAAAATAAGCAACATAGGTTAGATACCCCTTGGGATGCAAACCTAGGAAAGTGATCTAACCCATCAGGTTTCCATTGTGAAAATGGATTAATATGAGACCACAAGACCACAGAAGAAATAATACGCTACTCATTTGCAAAGCAGTAATCTGGCATGGTGAAAAATAACGAGATTAAGAGCCAAAAACGTGTACTACTATTTCTGGAATTTTCTCTGGAGTAAGATGAATTTGTAGGAATCTTCTACCTTTGTTCTCAATGTACTTAAGAAATTATGGAAGGCATAGCTTCAGAAATGATGATTCTGCACTTGGCATGTGACTAAAGACAGGCCACATTATGATAGTGGACTTTAGAGACTTGGTAAGACCTGCAACCACCTCTTCAGGGCACACACGATCCTCTTTAAAAGAATGATATTCAACTTCCAATCTGAAAAACAGTAGATTAGTAAAAAAAAAATTAATCACATTATACACCAATGTTTGCTACAAAGACTCTTGCTGCAATTACCAAAAATTCTATGGCTTTAATTCTATGTCGCATTTATTTTCATAAACTAGCCAATACCATTAGCACCAGGAACCTGAAAAATAGAAAAAAAAAACCTTGAAAAAGTTCACCTTTATTGACCAGAACACATAGTCAAAAATCAAGTTTTACAAATGTAAATATTCTCCCTCCATTGGCCTGGCAACAATGAGGCCCTTCCTTTTTTATTAGATATTTTCTTTATTTACATTTCCAATTTCAAAGCAGGGCACAATGAGTTCCTTCCTATTTCATCTTCTCCTCATGTTAAGATGTGAAATCATGAAAGTGCTATTATTGAATTTAGGTTCAGTAATCCAATTATTTTGTGATGCTAATATGTTTAGCTCTCATATGGTCTGCAATACCATTCTTTCACATTATTTTATCTGATTACATATCTTTTGAAAGTTTCCCACAGCAATGACTGCTTTCATTAAGGACAGGACAGTACTTGACTGAACAATAGGGACATGCTATGTAAGAGCTCAGGGTACACTTCTTGAATTCAATGCTACCAACAACACTGTAAAATAGAACACAGATACACTGTCCAATCCACCCAGTTTTGTCTGAACTCACTGGGTCATATAGTATTTCTACCATGACTACCCACAATGTCCACTTTAGATATATGGCAGCATTCACAGTATCAAAATAGTTTGCTGGGGCTGGGATGAGGGGTCATCATTAAGAGCATTGTTCTTCCACAGGACCTAGGTGGCTCCCTTCCCCTACCTCAAGCAGCTCACAGTGGCCTATAACTCCAACGCCAGGAGATCTGGCCCTACCTCCGGCCTCCTCACAGCTTCACTCCCTTTAGCAAACATAGGAAGAATTGGGAAAAGTCAGCTATTAGCAGCTCAGGAGGAAGAGGAGAGGCTGCCTTCTCTTTTGCTATACTGTAGACCATTCGTATTCCTGTTTGACTGTCAACACTTAATGCTATCGCTTATTTAGAATGTAAATACATATTACATATGGAAGCTGATTTCACAGATTCTTCATACTCAATGGTATTTAATGTATTGCACATAAAGATTTCCCTAACCTTCCACAATTTCAAATAGCCATGGACATTAGATGGGTCATTTACAATCATCACAGTATTTCTCCTGCCTTATTAAAAACAGATTCTTTTCTCATACGGTATATTCTGATTACTGTTCCCCCTCCTTCTTCTCCTCCCAGTTCCTCCCCCACCTCTCCTCCCATCCAGGTCCACGCCATTCCTGTCTCTTGTTAGAACACAATGGGCTTCTAAGAGATAACAACATAACATGTCAAAATAAAATACAATAAGCTAAATACAAATCATCACATCAAAGCCAGGCAAGGCAAACAAACAAACAAAAAAAAAAAAAAAAAAAAAAAAAAAAAAAAGGAAAAGAGCCCGGGAGTAGGCACAAGAATCAGAGGCCCGCTCATCCACACACTCGGGAGTCCCATAAGGGGATTAAATGGAAAGCAACAGCATATACAGAGAGGACCATGTGCAGACATGCGCAGGTCATGTGCTTGCTGCCTCGGTCTCGGTGAGTCCATGTGACCTCTGCTCAGACGACCCAGAGGCCCTTGTCTTCCTGGTGTCCTTCATCCCCTCTGGGTCTGACACTCCTTCCACCCTTTTGGGGAATTCTCTGATCCCTGAGGCATGGGATTCATCACAGTATTTCTTATACAACTACTAATAGAGGAGGAGATGAAGACATCTTCCTGACCGAGGAAAAAACAAGAGAGAGGCACTATGAGGATTTGATGTTCCTACTATGTTTCTAGTAAGTTCATCTCAGAACTGCATTTACACAAAAATGAATGGAAGTTGTTTTCACTTCTTGTGGAAAATGTTTTATTCAACAATGAATTATGAACGCTACTGGGGCTCTTGTCCACTGTGATGTTCTTGATGCCCCACAAATAAAATGTGCTGCTTTACTTCGCTCAGAGGAGAATCTGGACGTCTGGAAATCTAATCTTCATTCAGAGCAATCCTCAAAGAGACCTGCTAAACTCACACGTTAGAACCACACAAACCACACTGTGCACATTGCATGCTGATGATGACTTTAGCAGTAAAGTAAAGAGAGACTTCTCACTTCTTTTGAAAAAGAATCTGCTGCCATGCTAAGCCCAACCATGTAACATTAGAGGGACCATCGCCATCTAAGAGATGTAATTAGATTTCTTTATAAAACACACCAAAGTTTTAAAATACCACCTGAAATAATTACTTAAAATGTCAAAGAAATTAAAAATATCAAAATATTCCATTGGTGTTAGACCTTTTAAGACTTACTCTAGTTTAATTGAAATGATGAAAAATGTTACTCCACATCCTCCAAGAAGCAGGTCTAAGATAATCTTAAATATGCACGAATTTTATTAAGGAAAATAGCTGTATCAGAAACTGATGTGAGAGCCAGAGGAGGCAGAAGAGGTACAGAGACTTCAGGAAACATTCACTCCACCTGATGGAGAGACAGGGAGAGAATGGCAGAATCATCTAGACTGCGTGTGGCTCAGAGAAGTGTCAGAGAAGCTGAGGACAGTCAGTCATCCAGCAAAGGGGTCAGGAGTCCTGGTGTGGTGTCTGTCTGTCCATAGTAGTGCATGTGTGTCTCTGCTTCACTTAGAAACAGGGAGGAAGTGTAACATAGGGCCTGTTGCCTCTGCATGGGTGAGTTGATAGGTCTCAGCTTGGGGACAAGGGACTCTTATTATATTTTCTGAGTGAGATGTCTAATAACACAGTCCTACTGCTGCCATGGAGGACAGGAAATCACAGATGTTCTCCAAAGCGTATTTGGTGCATGCATGTAGTTACTTAAAATAGTATCAAGATCATAATTAAAGTTAAAATGACAACGAAGCTATGATTAATCCAGCCAGTCCTACATCTGATTTCACAGTGTGAACTCTCATTATGCTATTAAAAACTAACTGTTCCAAATTGAAGAGATCAGACTACTTTAACACTTCTAGTGTGTGTGTATCTGAGTTCACATATGTATGAGTACAGGTACACACAAGCCATGGCCTGTCAGAGGACAACTCTCAGTGTGGGTTCTCTCCTGATACCTTGAGGCATACTCAGGCCTCTACCCACATCTCACCAACCCCGGGATACTTTTAAAATCACCTTAATGATCATGTGCAGTGCTGTCCTATTTTCTCAACTTACTTAGTAGCCTTCCTGCTAAAGTTGGGAAGGGTTTGCACATCAGGATCATGGCATTACAGTATAAGGCCCTTCAGAATATTTTAAGGCAGTTCTTGTGGTGAGAGCTCTCTCACTCTCATTCATGTGGGGAATTCTTATTCTTGCTTCATTTCTGGTTGATGATTTTAATGTGTGCAATACTCTGGATGGTTTCTTTTTCAGGATTTTAACTGCACCATCCAACTCTTTACTAAACTAGCCTTGATTTTCAAGCCTCCTTGAAGAGGGTGCTTCTAACCTCTTTCACACCCCATGGGCTACTTTTTCTTACGCTTCTGAGAATCTTTCTTGCCTCCTCCTTTCGTTATGATGTAGGTAATAAGCTCTATGCCTTTGTCCCTTCCTACACAGCTCCCACGATCTAAACATTCACTTTTACAATGGCAGCCCATGAAGAGCATCACTCTTATTTCTCTCAACACGATACCTTTATTCTTTATTTCATACAAAGCATCCCAATCATGCTCTGTTCCCATTCCTCCCAGGACCAACCTCTTGCCCTTGCATCCTCCCCAACACCTCCCAACCCAAATACAATTTGTGTTGCCCATATACTCATCGGAACATGATCAAACTTCTCATGGCCAACACTTTAAAGATAACGGAGTTTTTTCCTAACCCCCTGCCAGAAGCCATCAATTGTGAAGAGCTACATTTCAGCATCTTAACTACAGTTTTGTTTTGTTTTTTGGGGTTTTTTTGTTTTTGTTTTTGTTTTGGGGGGCGGGGGGTTCGAGACAGGGTTTCTCTGTGTAGCCCTGGCTGTCCTGGAACTCACTTTGTAGACCAGGCTGGAACTCAGAAATCCGCCTGCCTCTGCCTCCCGAGTGCTGACATTAAAGGCGTGCGCTATCACACCCGGCTTTAACTACAGGTTTTAAGGACTCCCTTTCAACTGCTCTTTGTTTGGACTGTTTTTCTTTGTGGTTTTTGTATTTGTTTTGTTTTGGTTTTTGGTGAGGGGAAGTTGTCACAAAAGCCTTAAATATCTCTCATTTCAGTGTTGAATCTTCACTCATTGATAGCCCTGCAAAAGAAGTTCCCTTGCCTCTACTGGCTGGTGAGAGCGTGACTCATCGACATACACATGGTTTCCAGGGGCAGCACAGACCAGGGACATCAGTGTGGCTTCCATAGCACAGAACCACTGCTCTTTCCCACCTCTTTCGCCTAAATCTACTCTGATAGCAGTCTCAAGAGGCCCTCCTTCCAAATCCCAGCTTCTCTCTTCAGTCTCGTTAATCCCGCTGTTGACACTTTCAGGTTTTAAACTTTTCTTTTTGTTGCATTTTTCTGCTTTAGAATTTGACAACTTAAGTGTTTGTTTTTTCTTATTAATTTCTCATTTGAGACATTTATTGTTCCCTGATTTCTCTGTTTCTCAGTATGTAGTTTCCTTATAAAATTACTTTAAACTCTTTGTCAGGTAGTTGTATAACTACATTTTAGAGGATGAGAAAATAGGCCAGTATTGCACTTCATGGTTGGTGTCATGTCTCCTTTATTTTTTATGATTCTCAAAAGATATACTTTAAGACACAATGGTAAAATTTCATTTAGATAAGACAAAGGTATTTATCTATTCCTGAAATTTTAAAGTATATATAAGGTGTGTAACAACTTAAAAGTCAGAAATCTGATCCTGAAGTGTGGATGAGCAAAGCCAAGCCCAGGAAGAGAGGAAGAACGATATCAACAAATTGTTTATCTCTCCAGTCCCAGAAAGCCTGCCAGCGAAGAAAGAGAGAACTATTGAAGTGTGATGTGGTGAGCAAGCCAGACTTCTGGGCTCCATCATCTTCCTCCACCTCAGGCCTGCACACAGACACCTGGAGTTTTTGCCCAGAGGGGAATGTTGAAGTGAGCATAAATAAGAAATATATCTTCCTTTTGTGAAAAGAACTCTTCAGACCAAATAAATTTAAGAAGGTTTGTCTAAACGCTAACGGATTCCTAAACCAGGGAGCCAGCACTCAGAACCTGGCAGACATGCCAAGAGCGCTCAGAACACTGGCCAATCGCCTAAGCAAAGAAAACTACTTGGCTACCAGGAGCCATCTGCTTTATCCAGGTGAAAAACAATGTGTGTGGTGGTGATGGGTTCCTACTTACATAACTAACATCTGGATGCTTGTGATTGAGTAAGATATATTTTATGTTATGTTATTTGGTTGTAGAAAGACATCAGTGTAGGCTTCAGTTACATTGAAGGCTCCAGGTTCAGATGAAGAGGCTCAGGTGCTTTTGATTTTATTTAATTGTTTTGAGACCAGATGTTTCTATGTTGTCTCAGTGTACACAACTAAAGACAGTGACTCCCCTGTTTCTGATTCTGTAGAGTCAATAGTTTAGAGGGACACAATAGGGCCAATGAGCCCACCCCTTTCCTTGACTGATTGTTGATAGGGCTGCTTCTACCTGAATCCAGTTAGAGTGAGTACAGTTAATGTGAATTAATGATTGCAGTGGGGTGGAGCCTTGAGAATGGTGTTTTGTAGCCCTTCACAGCATCCTTTCACTTCTCCATGCATCTGTCCACCCTTCTGTGATGTTTCCTAACCCTAGAAGGATAGTATGGCTGAGTTATTTAGGACGGGTGCCGGAGAAGTTGCTTGTTTTCAGTGTATCAGGCAGCAGAGAGTCTCTGCATTCACCCCAGTCCAGTGTCAGGAAAAGTTTCTCCTCGTATGGCTGCAGTCACTATTCTCTGATGCTTAAATTCCATGTGATACAAGATGTAAATATACAGGGATTTATATGAAAACTTTAAAATACTATTTAGAATAGTTATACCAAACAGGTAAAGAGATTAGAGAACATAAAAGTCAGCTGAAATGCATAGGTAACTCAGAATGTCTCAAAAGTATCTTAAAACAAATGGAACAAGATTGGAAGGTTTTTTTAAATAAAAAATCTAACAGCCTAATTTCTGTGTCAACACAGGGAAACTACTGGCTTCTAAAATAAAAGGTATATTTAAAATGTAATTACTTTCCAAAATAACCATTATCACACATAAAATTTCTGTAGTGATGCTCCAATCTCATATAAAAAAAGCAAATTTAATAAAATACGTAACATTCCATCAAGTTCATATATGTATATAGACCTTATATATAAACATGTATAAACGTAAAATGTTACATATATGTATAGCATATATATGCATGTATATTAATAATACAGTTAAATTAAATACCATAAAGCTTTTACTACAAGGTCACCATAGAGATTTAAAGATAACTATAAACAGTGTACATTTTTTTCCTGTCTAAAACAATCCACTTGTCTTCAGTCATGACTGGGTTTATGTCTGTGTATTTGTGCACATAAACACAAAGCAATAGTATAGATTATGGAAATTGAAGACAGGGTTAGGCTCATGGGAGAGTCAGAGCAGAACACTTCTTTTATGATGTCATGATAGCAGTCCCTCAATCTCAGATACTCCAATCAGGGCCCAATTAGATGGCAGTTCACCTAAGTCTGGTAACATGACATAAACTGGTATCTTATCAGAGTTACCAAACAGTCACCACAGAGCCTTCAATCCAATTTTGTCACAAATGGAAGCAGGAATTTGTGTAATCAAAAAATATATATATATGGTAATTTCAGCTTTATCAAAAACTGAGAAGTTTCTTCCCCATATGTCTGATCACTGCAGAATGGCTAAGAGTTTGTCAACATGGAAATGGTAGTGAGGTATTCCAATGTGTATTTTAGCAAGTAAAGAATTAAGTATCAAAATCCTGTTATTTTGAAAACAATATGTGACTATATGTCTTCATATACACCATGTGGGAAAGCCAGAATTTGATCTTCCTTGATCTTTCTTCCCCTCTCTTTTTGAGACAATTTCTCACTGAACCTTGAGTTTTCTTACTGGCTACATTTGCTGGCCAGGGTCCCCAAGGTTTCCCTGTCTCCATTTCCCCAGCTCTGGAAATACAGGTGTGTTCCATCATGCCTGACTTTTTACAATGGTAACAGGAATCTGAGCTCAGGTTCACATTTTTGCACAGCAAGCATATGTAACAGATTGAGCCTTAAGTCAAAGTATCAAAATTTCAGATTTGAGCATTAAAATTAACTTTATGGTACAGACAAAGACAAATATATTGAGGAGAATTATAATTGTCTCAATGCAACTGTGACACCACTGTATGGATTCCAGTCACAACTTACAGCCGTACTGCACAGTTCCATCCAGTATCACTTAACTTCGGACAGAGCACACAAGAAGTGTCGGAGTTCTCAGCCCAGTTGCATCCTGACTGACAGCTACAGATACAGGGCCTGCAGCAACACACTTAGGCTCAATTAACTCTAAAAAGCAACACTTAAGATTGTAAGTGTTAGGGAAGGATACAGATAAGGATGAGCCAAATGAAGTGTGGTCCTGGAAAGGCACAGAAGCGAAACCTCAAGGTCCTGAGCACAAGAAGAACTATTAGCCAGGAAGTTGATATGTGTCACTTAGGAAGTTGGCATGTGTCACTCAGGAAGTTGACATGTGTCACTAGAAATTTATTACATAGAAGAATTGAAGAGGCCCATTCTTCATTCCCTATTCTCCATACTTTGTTCAACTTAGAGTTTCTGATCATACTGTTCTTTCCCAGGTGGTCAGCTCGCATCCTGAGCCCACTGAAGCAAGTGTTATCTCAATAGTGCCCACATATCACCGTTAAAAGCTAGTACTCCCTGCCACTAGAGGAACTCTAGGAAGTCACTTACTGCCACCCACTGCATTCCCCAAAACAAGCCAAATGCTTTATCATACAACTCTAATATTAACTAACATTTTCAACATGTCTTGGAAAGATATTTAGACCACTTCTATAAAGGAAATGGTTGTAAGTTATGTTGTGGAATTTCTAGCCATGAAAAATCCAAGTGAATAATTTCTTTAAAATGTTACATAAACATTCACAAACGTAAGATTGAATCTATAGTTTTTAGGTTTCTTCTTGATAAGTCATATGTAAACAAAGGTGATTCCATTGTTTCTGACCAACTTTGAGGTTTGATTTTAGCAGTTGCCTACCATAATACCATAAAGACAAAAGTGAGGATGGCAGAACATCACTGGGTGGCTCACCCTCAGTTGAGTGACACCATTTGGCGTGACTCCTGGAAGGAAATTAATCAGCCACTGTGAAGAGCTAATAACCGGAGGACATACTGTTGTGTGATGTTGGCCTGTTCTCCAGCTGTGCCCGCTTACTCATTCTCCGGCTGGAACCTGAATACTGTCCTTGTTTATCAGATGCAGACGCTGCTGAAGTTCATGTGACAAGGTTCCCAGGAATTCTTCCAAGAAATCAAATCAGCCTGGTCTTAATAAAATTGCCCTCAGCGTGACTGCTGAGTGGGACCCAGGAAACAAAGGCTGAGAGCTATTATAGCCTCCGTGGGATTGCGGAGGTCACCACCACAGCCCTTTAGTTGACATGAAAAGGCCAGTGAACCCAAATAATCCCAAGGACAAAGACAAAGTGAGTGTGTGAGCAAAGACAAAGGAACAGAAAGCAATGGAGGTCTTGAAAACCAGTTTGTCAATGAACAGGATCAAAGTCAGTAGGCTCTTATAGCCCAGTCCTCACTAGCTGTAGAGAATTAATATGCAAATGACTGTTTCTGCTACAGAAGCCTTCAAAGGGACATTGCCAACCCCATGAATAGCATTAGCCTGGGTTAACAGAATACATTCACAAATGTATCTACATGAAATGTGTAAGAAATCAAGTTCCTAAGACATAACTATGATCTGATAGAAATAGGATGGAAACTTCAATATTTATTTAAATCAAGTCTCACAGCTTCCAGAAAGAAAGAAAGAAAGAAAGAAAGAAAGAAAGAAAGAAAGAAAGAAAGAAAGAAAGAAAGAAAGAAAGAAAGAAAGAAAAAACACTGAAAAGATTATAGCAAAGATGTTTGCTAATTTCCAGGCACAGATGAAAATCTGCTACACATATGATGCAAGTAGAAATGAGGGAGGTTTCATGATCGAAAACTAACTTTGTTTTGGGTCCTAAAGAAAAGGAGAAATCCATGTGTGCTCTTTATTCTCAACTTTATAAAGATCCTTCATTCCTGAGGTCTAGACACCAATCAACCTCACTTACAGCAAGATAGGACAGCATCTCCAATCCTAATTTACATTAGTTTTCTGTTACCAGTGACAAGTCACCATGAAGGGAGTAGCCGAAAGCAGCAGAGTTTGTGTCTTACACTTCTGGAAATCAGAAGTCAAACACAAGCCTTGCTGGGGAGAAAACTGGACTACCACCCTCAGGTTCTGCGAGAATCTATTTCCTAGGCTGTGCTGGCTTCTAGAGGTGCCTGCATTTCTTGGTTTATGGCCCACTTCATCCTCATTTAGAGCCAGCTGTGACCACTGTGTCTTTCTCATCCTCTGGCTAGTAGGTTTTGGCCCTATACTGGATAGACCTGGAAAAACCACATTCTATTTCTATTCTATGTTCCATGAATTAATCACTCAGTCTCCTCGACAAACTCAATTCTTCTTGGCTCCATAGCCAATCGTGTTCAGTGGTCTCTCAGCTCAGTATATGGCTATTGCTCAGTGAGTTGAGAATTTACATACTCTTAAGATATCACAGTCCCAGTGGGTATAAGAACACAGCAGAAGTATGTGAGCCTCCATTCTACTCTTGCATTGCCAATAAAAAGAATGGTGTGGTGTGAATCCCAACAAATCATGCTGCTTCTTTTTTTTTTTTTTTTTTTTTTTTTGAGGAGATTCAGGTTTTTTTTTTTCATTTTTTATTAGGTATTTAGCTCATTTACATTTCGAATGCTATACCAAAAGTCCCCCATATCCACCCACCCCCACTCCCCTGCCCACCCACTCCCCCTTTTTGGCCCTGGTGTTCCCCTGTACTGGGGCATATAAAGTTTGCAAGTCCAATGGGCCTCTCTTTCCAGTGATGGCCTACTAGGCCATCTTTTGATATATATGCAGCTAGAGTCAAGAGCTCCGGGGTACTGGTTAGTTCATAATGTTGTTCCACCTATAGGGTTGCAGACCCCTTTAGCTCCTTGGCTACTTTCTCTAGCTCCTCCATTGGGAGCCCTATGATCCATCCATTAGCTGACTGTGAGCATCCACTTCTGTGTTTGCTAGGCCTCGGCATAGTCTCACAAGAGACAGCTACATCTGGGTCCTTTCAATAAAATCTTGCTAGTGTATGCAATGGTGTCAGCGTTTGGATGCTGATTATGGGGTGGATCCCTGGATATGGCAGTCTCTACATGGTCCATCCTTTCATCTCAGCTCCAAACTTTGTCTCTGTAACTCCTTCCATGGGTGTTTTGTTCCCAAATCTAAGGAGGGGCATAGTGTCCACACTTCAGTCTTCATTCTTCTTGAGTTTCATGTGTTTAGCAAATTATATCTTATATCTTGGGTATCCTAGGTTTGGGGCTAATATTCACTTATCAGTGAGTACATATTGTGTGAGTTTCTTTGTGAATGTGTTACCTCACTCAGGATGATGCCCTCCAGGTCCATCCATTTGGCTAGGAATTTCATAAATTCATTCTTTTTAATAGCTGAGTAGTACTCCATTGTGTAGATGTACCACATTTTCTGTATCCATTCCTCTGTTGAGGGGCATCTAGGTTCTTTCCAGCTTCTGGCTATTATAAATAAGGCTGCTATGAACATAGTGGAGCATGTGTCCTTCTTACCAGTTGGGGCATCTTCTGGATATATGCCCAGGAGAGGTATTGCTGGATCCTCCGGTAGTACTATGTCCAATTTTCTGAGGAACCGCCAGACTGATTTCCAGAGTGGTTGTACAAGCCTGCACTCCCACCAACAATGGAGGAGTGTTCCTCTTTCTCCACATCCACGCCAGCATCTGCTGTCACCTAAATTTTTGATCTTAGCCATTCTGACTGGTGTGAGGTGGAATCTCAGGGTTGTTTTGATTTGCATTTCCCTGATGATTAAGGATGTTGAACATTTTTTCAGGTGTTTCTCTGCCATTCGGTATTCCTCAGGTGAGAATTCTTTGTTCAGTTCTGAGCCCCATTTTAATGGGGTTATTTGATTTTCTGAAGTCCACCTTCTTGAGTTCTTTATATATGTTGGATATTAGTCCCCTATCTGATTTAGGATAGGTAAAGATCCTTTCCCAATCTGTTGGTGGTCTTTTTGTCTTATTGACGGTGTCTTTTGCCTTGCAGAAACTTTGGAGTTTCATTAGGTCCCATTTGTCGATTCTCGATCTTACAGCACAAGCCATTGCTGTTCTGTTCAGGAATTTTTCCCCTGTGCCCATATCTTCAAGGCTTTTCCCCACTTTCTCCTCTATAAGTTTCAGTGTCTCTGGTTTTAGGTGAAGTTCCTTGATCCACTTAGATTTGACCTTAGTACAAGGAGATAAGTATGGATCGATTCGAATTCTTCTACACGATAACAACCAGTTGTGCCAGCACCAATTGTTGAAAATGCTGTCTTTCTTCCACTGGATGGTTTTAGCTTCCTTGTCGAAGATCAAGTGACCATAGGTGTGTGGGTTCATTTCTGGGTCTTCAATTCTATTCCATTGGTCTACTTGTCTGTCTCTATACCAGTACCATGCAGTTTTTATCACAATTGCTCTGTAGTAAAGCTTTAGGTCTGGCATGGTGATTCCACCAGAAGTTCTTTTATCCTTGAGAAGACTTTTTGCTATCCTAGGTTTTTTGTTATTCCAGACAAATTTGCAAATTGCTCCTTCCAATTCGTTGAAGAATTGAGTTGGAATTTTGATGGGGATTGCATTGAATCTGTAGATTGCTTTTGGCAAGATAGCCATTTTTACAATGTTGATCCTGCCAATCCATGAGCATGGGAGATCTTTCCATCTTCTGAGATCTTCTTTAATTTCTTTCTTCAGAGATTTGAAGTTTTTATCATACAGATCTTTCACCTCCTTAGTTAGAGTCACGCCAAGATATTTTATATTAATTGTGACTATTGAGAAGGGTGTTGTTTCCCTAATTTCTTTCTCAGCCTGTTTATTCTTTGTATAGAGAAAGGCCATTGACTTGTTTGAGTTTATTTTATATCCAGCTACTTCACCGAAGCTGTTTATCAGGTTTAGGAGTTCTCTGGTAGAATTTTTAGGGTCACTTATATATACTATCATATCATCTTCATGCTGCTTCTTTAGGCCTCATTTTCATCATGAAAAGTTGCTAAAGATATGGAATTTATTTTAACTGTTTTCACTGTTTAGAGATGAATTTATGTTGACATGGTCCTAGGAACCAAAGTCAGCTTTTCAAAGATGAACTCATGCTTAGTCTTATGGGTACACCTTATACATTCTAAATATCTATTGGTACCATAAATAGATACTTCATAAATAGTGGTTCTCACTAGTAAACTCCAGTTAATGTAGTCTTTGGACATCTACCCATGAGTGATTGTTCAATATATGACATTTTCAAAATTCACAGGTAATATCTTCCTATTAACCCTAAAATTGAACAGCTCACCTTCAAAAGTTCAATGTCACAGTTAAGCCACTAAAATTGTGTCTACATAGAATCAGACATTTAAAGACATTACAATAAGTCAAACTATAGAAATGCCATCATGGGGTGTGATACACAGTTCTCTGTGCTAGGTTGCTTTTAAGTAATTAACTTATAAATAATAATTACATATGTATACAGAAAATTTCAGTTTTCAAGTGATGGCAATGATTTGACTGTAGAACATAAAAAAATTTTCAAAATATAATCAAATTTAATCTTTTGGTCCTTAAATAAAAATTTTATTTTATGCAACAATTTTCTCTGTGTGTCAGGGACCCAAAACCTGTGTGGATAGTTTCTTGTAATAAATGCAAAAGTCTTGACTATATCAGGAAACACAAAGACCTTAGTGTGCTGACACCAACAGCCTGTGTAGGAAGTGAGTGTCAACTGGGCCTGTCCCAATCTAAAGACAATACTTAATGTGTCCTCTGAACAGATTATAATGTATCTAAATCTTTAAAAGAGGGAAAAAATAGTCTATCTCTCTCAGCAAGAAGAACCACCTTAGCTCCATCTATACCTTTACCTTAACTGATGATTTCCTGTCCCACAGTTGAGTTTTCTCTTCTTCAAAGACATCTGTGAAAGGAAACCTTGTGTGTCAGGCTAACTGAATCTTATTTGGCACAGCATGCCCAACAGGACTTCATTGTGCACTTTGTAATAGAGAACTCAGTATCTACTTGACTTCTTTGAGTTTAGGACCCTGAGAATTTTTAAGAGTGAATTCTACTACCAAGATACACGAATCAGGCAATGCTGTAAAGACTTACTGGTCAAAGGTCCTTCCTTAGAACTTACAAATTCATGGAATATTGGGATGCCAGGAGGAGAAAAGGTAAACTGTGAGACAAAGCCAATTACATGAGTAAATAATCATATATACATATATATATATGTGTGTGTGTGTGTGTGTGTGTGTGTGTGCATGTGTGTGTGTGTGTGTGTATATATATATATATAAATGTGTGTGTGTATATATATATATATAGGTGTGTGTATATACACATATATATACATATACAATATATACAAAATGTGTATATACAATATATATATATACATAAAACATATACAATAAAGATATACAATATCTATACTATGTGTAAATATATATATGTATGTATACACATACACACACACACACACAAGAGCTTTTTTTTTTTTTTTAGTTTTTTTTTTAGTTTTTTCCAGACAGGGTTTCTCTGTATAGCCCTGGCTGTCCTGGAACTCAATTTGTAGACCAGGCTGGCCTCGAACTCAGAAATCCACCTGCCTCTGCCTCCCAAGTGCTGGTATTAAAGGTGTGTGCCACCACCGGCCTGTCTAGCATTAATTTTTTTATTAGATATTTTCTTCGTTTACATTTCAAATGCTATCTCTTTTACTAGTTTCCCCTCCAAAAGTCCCCTATTCCTTCCACAACCATCCTACTCCCCAACCTACCCACTCCTGCTTCCTGGCCCTGGAATTCCCCTGTAAGGGGACATATAATCTTTTCAAGACCAAGGGCCTCTTCTCCCATTGACGGCTGACTAGGCCATCCTCTGCTACATATGCAACTAGAGACACAAGTTCTGGGGAATACTGGTTAGTTCATATTGGTGTTCCTCCTATAGGGTTGCAGACCCCTTCAGCAACTTGGGTACTTTCTCTAGCTCCTTCATTGGGGGCCCTGTGTTCCACCCAATAGATGGCTGTGAGCATCCACTACAAGAGCATTAATTAAAAGGAACTTTTAAGGTCAGATGCATTTACGAATTAGAGCCACCCTGGGAAAACAGTATCATACTTTAGAGTTAAATGTTTAGATGTATGCTAAACACTTCAGATAGCTAATATTTCACTTAAAGGATCTCGGTGATGAAAGAATTAACAAGGTGAAACTAACTGTTAAATTGTCTTGTATTCAAAAGTGAAAATTCTGGAGCTCCGTGATAAGATGAAAACAAAGGGTGTTTTGTGTGAAAGGATGGATTTCTTATCAGGACATAATATAGACAAAGTCCAACATAGAGCAGGCACTCAAAGCAATTTTTAAGTGAATAAATAAATCAGACAAAGATGTTTGCAACCATGCACAAAAGTGGGCTCACTACTCTATTCCATAGACCTTGAAACATAATTAATCCCCTGCAAATAATATTCAAGTCAGAATTCCCCAAAATGCATTGCATGCATCTAGTGCTATGTTGGTGAAATTTGATGTTAAAAATGCGGCTTTCATACAATAGATTCGCTGAAACATGCAAAAGACACCGTTTTAAAAAGCTCAGATTCTGGGTACTTTTATGCCAGCCAAGGAGTGGTGGCCCAGTGAAAAGAAGCCAACTGCCTGCTATCCTCACATCTGAATTAAATTATATTTTCCCTGGTTTCAGATGAATGAACACATTTCCACAGTGGCACTGAGCCAGGGCGGTAATGCACCTGGAATATGTTAATTTCCTTAATGACCTCACAGTCTTTCCCTAATGGGCTAATCATATCCAGACAAGAAGATTATCATGATTCCTACATTTCGAAAGAGAGCAGCCTATGCTGACTTAATTACCACTGAGATTCCTATCCTGGAATTACTTTAGGTCCGAATTTTGTATCAGTATGCTTCTCCCTTGTCTTCCCATTGTTCTGTATATTCTTATACTATCTAATCAACAGATAGGATGGACATACATTCCTTAAGCAACCTTTAAAATTGTATGTCATTATTTCAAATACTGGAGAAAAGTGCCTTTAAACGTATTCAGTAATTCCAGTCAAGCTATGGATTGCACATATGTTTTTTGTTATAATATGGATATAATTTTACATGTAGAATATGAGGAATACATATATTTAACTGTTTATCCACATCTAGCATAGTTTATTCCTCTCCTATGCAATCTTATACTTAGCCTACCCTGGGTAAAATCAAAAACTTTAACTCTTATTTTTTGTTCCATTCTAACTACCAAATTTCACTTGCCAATAAAACCCCAGAACAGATTAGAATTTGTTATACTTAATGCAGTGAACAAAGAGAATAGTCTCTGGTTTCTTTTCACCTAACATACTTTATATTAACATAAATAAAATATTAATACATAGTTATATTCCCTGAGGTCATAATTATTTGACATCTATATGCAAAGAAAAGAAACTTAACCTAATTCAGGATCATAATTTTATAGGTTTATTCATTTTGAAATTCAAGCTGTACATACATGCAAATTGAATTTTATGTCAAATATTTACAAAAAAACTACTTATAATTTCTCCAGGATACAACTCTGTCTTGTGAAAGCCACATTATTTAGGAGGAAAATGATAACCAAAAATGTTAATAAAAACATATGTCCCTGAAATTTACGTAATTCTTAGGAAAACTTGTTTCATTTTCCATTTGTGCTCTGGGGGTTGAGGTTTTAGAGGGTCTCATTCTGAATGCAGGGTTCCTACGGAGCTGCTGTGTTGGTACAGATGTAGGCAGCATTGGAAAGCAAAGAGGCAGCAACGAGTCCAGAAGCATTTGGCCAGTGTAAGGGACCAATAAGGCCAACACTCAAGGACACAAGGATCACTGCACCTGAGTCTCTAACGTGCCACTATGTCAATTATAAATATAAAATACAGTGTTTAGCTGGTTCACTGCCTTGTCCTGGTGTCAAGTTTTTCTCCTCTGGCTTTGACAAAAAGCAGAATTAAATTTATGAGAAAAAGTACTCTAGAGAGAAGACATGAGGGAGACGGGAGGCAAATTTCTACCTCTACTAACAGGCTAGGCTGTTAGAGGCTGGAGAGTGCTCATTCATTGAGTGTGCTCACCGCTCTTGTAGAGAGTCAGAGTTCGATTTCCAGACCCAAACCCTGAAGTTCAAACCTGCCTGTAATTCTCTAGCTTAGGGGATCCAGTGCCCTTTCCTGGCTTCCAAGGGCACTGCATATATGCATATATGCACAGACCCACACAGACATATACATATAAACATGGGATTACATTAGACCTTCTGACCTTATTAGTTGAAATATTATAATACTGTGGTCAACACAATAACATCACAGGAGTCAGCAGTTGCTCAGAAGACACGGTGCTCCTCGATGTGGCAGTGTGGACACGCTGGTTGGACTGTGTTAGCACAGCTGAATCACAGACTGACTGTCAAAGGCCAGCGGTGACACTTACAGAGATCATCCCTTATTCAATCACACATGGGAGGTTAGAGCTGTGCTTCAGGGTGTGGTATGCCGCACATTTTCCTGTGTTGTTAATATGTTCCTTCCTCCTTTAATTGCCTCTCGTATAAAAGAATCTACCAGAGTCTGAGTCTAAGGAGATGCTCACCTGATGGTTAACCTTCCTTGAAAAGTCATTAAAACCAATGACTTAATTATGCTGCTATGTAACTACCTAATAAGAGTATCAAAATACTTAGTGAGGCATGAATGGACCAAGGTGTCACAGGAAGCCACATTGATGTCAAAATGTGTTTATATAGGTTAAATCTACGACTTTGTAAGCTACTCTAGTAGCTTGCAATACAGCCTAATTTTCCCAAGGTAATTAAGTCATTAGGTTTCATAAGCAGAAAAATGAACTCCACGTTCCTCACTTTGCTGGGAAAAAAAACCAAAAAAACAAAAACAGTGAGATAAACGGAACCACTCCCCAAACCAGGATCTGTCAACATTTTAGTAATGACCAGGTGATAGTAATTACTTTAGGTCTTGCAAGACAGTGGGCTTTGCTGGAACTACTCAAGTCTGTCCTCATAGCACATATCAGCCACAGAAAACCAGTCAGCAAATAGACATGTCTGGGGTCCAAAGATACAGTGATTACAAAAAGAATGGCAGGCAGAATAAGGCATGCAGCCCATAATGAGCGACTATCACCGTTCTGATGGCCGTCATTGTTCTTTGGGGTTTCACTGGCATGGTTTCCAATATTCTGAATATCTGCTGTTGGTCAGCAAGATGCCTGGGACTGTGAAAAAAGGGTCAGAGAACATAATAACGTAGCAATTTTGTATACAGATTGGTACACACTCAGGTTGTGCTTTCTTCTTGAAGGATGTTACTAAGGCAGAAGCACGGACCATGGCAGGATGAAGGCTAGGCATCCATCCTGGAGTCAGATGTCCTACTGACCTAAAAATCATCTTTGATTCCAAATGCCCCAATTTAAAACTCAATCGAGTTTTATTACTGAATCAATAAGGCACTTCAAATCATTTTTACTGGGATCCCTAGCCAGTGTGCAACTTCAAATTTCACCCATACATTTACAAGAGGACTGAGGCGAAGGATTACAAATCACTAGTTCTTCAAAAGCTAAGAATTTTTAGATGTTCTACCAAATGGAGAGAGCAAAAAATACTGTGAAACATTTGGTAACCCTCCTCTACATACGTGCTTTAAGCCACGGAGCTGAAAATGCAAGCCAAAGAAGCAGAGATTGTTACATGAATCCAACATAGAAGGTTCTAAGTGAATTATGATTCAGTTATTTTATTTAATTATGTATTACTACTACTGGAGCATGGAAATCATCGGTTTATTTATCATGGTACTTTAGAAACCATGCATTCAAGTATCAGAGTACTTCCTGAATGTGTAAACCTGCCATCTCTTCCTCAATAACATACAGCAAAAGCCAGCATTCTCATGAGAAGACTGGAGGATTCCCACTGTACCCTAAGGCAACTCAGAACAGGCTTCTGTCTCTGTTAGTTAAAGGAATGCCCCAACACTACACAAGCAGGATATTTTCCAGGCTGGAGGAGATGTCACACAGCTGTTTCCCAGCAGCCTTCCAAAGCTCTACCTTGCTGAGAAAGAATGACCCCATTCAAAGGAAGAATTTTACCAATCCTACAAGAAGGAACAAGAGCAGAAGGATTGGGATTAGTCTCTCTTTAAAAGAACAACACACTCCACACACATCCAGACGTGTAATTACAGGATCCAGATGCCTTTGCTGAATGACTGTCCAAACTCGGAGCAGCTCCGAGACACTGAGGAAATGGGGAGAGGGCACTGCAAGCTGGCAAGTGAGAATCTGCAGAGCCTCGGGACTGCCAACCTGTTGAGCTCTTTCCTTTATGGAAAGGTGTGTCAGCCGTCGGACTCGAAACTTCGCCTGATTTGAGGCCAAAGGTGAGAAAGAGAGAGGCCAAGAAGACAAAGACTTCCAGAAGAGACCTGCAAAGCATAGCAGTAAAGAGGGAGTTTATAGTTCTGCAACAGAGGAAGAAATCAGGATGGAAGAGATCATGTCTGCTTTTGCATTTTAATGCAGATGATGGAACAAGAGGGCATACATAAAAATGAGGGGAAAATCTGATTTGAAACAGATGTCAAGCAGCCCTACAGTGCGTGAGTAGTTATAAACGAAGGTATGGGCTACGAAGCACACACAAAAAAAATCTGTTTAGGTGAGTGTTGAGCATGTTAGAAAAAGTGATGGTCCAGCATCTCTCTTTAGGAGAGATAAGGAGCCAGGCACTGTGGTGCATGTTCCAGGCTAGCCTGAGCAACAAAATGAAATCATGTCTCTGAACAAAAAAAAAAAAAAAACACACAGAAAAAGAAGAAATCATAAAGGACATGCAACTAGAATGAATTTCTTCAGTTTTCAGTGTTAATTTCTGTAAACTGTCGTAATATGAAACCCAAACATTCGTGATGAAGGATGAGAATAAAGCCTAGAGTTAGCCTATTTGGGGAGATGTAAAAATCAAGGCCAGGCACCCACATCTTATGAGGGTTTCACACGGTGTCATACATAACACAGCAGAGGACACCATGTGACAGGAACAAGGGCAAAAGCAACAAGTGTGGAGTCACGGGACATCATCCACATGGCGAGAATCTGTGTTACAACCTCTCTTTCTGGATGTGGCTGAGCCATCCTCAAATGGTGGGCATCAATTCTTTCCAAAGTCAGATGTCCAGGAAGCTATGTACCTCTTACTAGACCCTGCCTCCTAAGGTCCCATCACCCCAGTACCATTGCACTGGAGACCAAACTTCAGCAGACGAACTTTAAGGAACCAGCTTCTCCTGGGTGTCTGAGCTGTTCCACAACCCAGAGTTCCTTCAGAGACTCCACCATCTCATCTTGTACCTGAGAGACCACACTCCTGTTCCCCCTCCAGAGCGACGTCGACGAATCTCTGCTTCTGTGCTATGAGCTCTTGGTTGCGAGTATCTATGAGACTGATAGTTTCTCAAAGCGCACGAGCTCTTGGTTGCGAGTATCTATGAGACTGATAGTTTTTCAAAGCGCACGAGCTCTTGGTTGCGAGTATCTATGAGACTGATAGTTTTTCAAAGCGCACGGAGATTTTCCTGGGATTTTTTTGAGCTAGCATGATGAATGCTGATACAATTCTTATTTCTCACTCTTCTCACTTAATAGTCTTGTTTGTTTGTTTGTTTTGCTGAGGCCAGATTATAGTGTTTCTTACCCTCTCCCTCATTTTCATCACAAGAAAACCTACAAATACAGCTGAGTAGAAGACAGATTTTCAGCTGATAAGCACCGTGCCATTGATCACAGTTTTTCTAACTTTAATTACTAAGTTTGCTCATAGCATTATTTAACTATATTTTCAACATCGTTTAATGTATTGGATCGGATGAGTTCTCATCTGTTTCTCAGTTGAGATGACATTGTTATCTACTGTCTTGAACTTATTTGTATAAGTCTTATATTAAAAACAAACAGTAAACCAAGAATTCACAGGGAAATGGTTAAGTTTTACATTATCCTTTGAATTGGTAAGTTTCTTACTTTAATAGATATGCCTCAAAGAAGAAAATAACTGTGTGTGTCATATAGCCCATGAGCAATCATAGTGTACATGTAGGCAGACCATGCCATATAAACTTCAAAAATCCATCCAGTTTATCTCAAACTACTGAGAGAAAGCATAGAATTCAGAGAGGTGAGATCAGTTTCCCTAGAGCATCTACTGTCCCTGTCAGACCTCTGATTCCTAGTCTACTATTCTAGCCCTGTAATAATACAACAATGTGGCTTCGCAGAATAAAGCCAGTTCTTCCCTTCTTACTTTTCTATTTCGTAAGATTACCCTCCTCTTGAAAATTCTTAAGGGGTTATTAGGAGAAATCCACCGTCATAATTAAGCTGCACGTCCCAACTCACATGAGGGACGTGAGAGTCCCACAGCCAGCTCTGAGGATGGGACTGAGAGAGAAGGAAGAGTTGACAGTTGTTTTTATAGCTTTTATAGCTTGCATCTAAATTAGCTCAAACCATGTCTATGCTGCCAAAATGAAATTACTATGTTCCTTTAATTATTACATGAAATTAAATGCTTTCTAAACACTGCTAAAAAGCAAACACAAAAAGAATGACTAAACATAAACAAATAAATAAACAATTCTGTGACAGCACTACAGATAACTGGTTATAAGATAAATCAGGAAGTCAGATAGTTTTCCAGAGCCATAAACACTATGTTCTTGATACCAGGGTTGATGTTCATCAGTGGGTCAGGCATCACTAAAGCTCATGAAAGAAAAAGCTTCAGAGCCTTGATTCAAATCAGGAAAGTTTAATTTCAAAACAGACAACAGAAAATCCGGAATAAGCCCTTGCAGAAGACAGAAATGTCTAGCCTAACCCATAAACATGTGGGGCAAGCTAATCTTGTGACAGGATTTCACTACACTCTGGTCTTTCTCTTGATAAAAGTATAAAAAGGAATAATGAAACGAGAAGAAATACAGAGGTGTAGAGAAAAGACAAAAGGAAAAAAGAGGACAGGAGGCAAGACTATAGTTTGATGGTCTGTATAGTCTCTAAATATGTTTCAAGCAATTATTCAAAGAGTGGGAGGGAAATTTGAAGGTAGAAAACCAACAACAAACTACCATATATGTTTCCATGGTTTCTTAATAACTCAGCATTTTTCATCAACCCTATTTAATGATCTTGAATGTGAAATCATGAAAGTTCTGGTCAGCTCACTCTTAGAGCATCATCTTGGTCTCTTGGTCATCAGTGGAAAGAATCAGAGAACTAAGTGGTCTGTCTTCCCATAAAATACCAGCAGAAACACAAAAGATCCTGCATCGCACGTCTGAGTGGTGTAGTGATTTAAGGATTTTCACACATTTTTGGAAATGGATGGAAACTTCTGGAAACTAATCCAGCTGGTTCAGTCTACACCAGCCTCACTCTGGATTTCAATGTTCACCGTGATGGCTTCCACAAGGCCAGCAGTAGGAGCCAGGCTGCTGAGTCTTTATTGCAGTGTCCACAGTATGGCTGAGTATGTGAGCCAATGCTGAACACAGTCCATATCCAAATCATAAAATGTTTCCTACACCAGAGAACACACTGGAGACAGCCCAAAGGTGAAACACAGTTTCTATCCCAAAATGCTCTTTCCAAAAGACCCAGGGGGCACTAATGAACTAAAAGTATCTCGAAGTGAAGCCTGTAGAAAATCTGAGAATTATCTAAGTAATGAGTTGAAAGATGAGTCCTCCTGAGTAGCTCTTGAGACTGAGGCGTCTGCAACCATCATTTTTAGAGGCATGCACACCTGCTGTATTTTATAATCTCTAAAAACTTTAAGCCACTGTTCTATTCTCTCTTTCTTTCTCCTGGCCTTACAAGTTTCAGATATCCAAGAAGTTCCTTTGCATAACACTTAACAAATCTTTCTCTGAAGAGAAAACAATTTCTGGCCATGGTCTGTCAGGACCCTAAATGGGGGGAGTGCAGGGTGGGTAGAGGTGGGATCAACAACTTTCCAAATGGTCAAGAGAGACTGAGTTAACTGATGTTGGAACAGGACTTTTAAGAACAATGCAATAGAATAAACCATTCATTTATTAAAAATCTGTGATTGACGTTTCTTTCCCAAAGCAGACCTTAGTGCTGGGGACACAGCATTGAGATAGCACATGAGAAGAGGACCCAACCACAAACTGCACCTTTTCTTGCCCGATCTGCATTCCTGGTAAGTGCTGAAACTTATTAAAACTCTGTTGACGTGGTCAGACAATTCTCATGTGCTTGGTTTCTTGTTTTGTTTTAATTTTTTTGAGAAAGCCATCACTCTTCAAATGAGGAAGCATTCAGTTACTAACTGATTTCTGGTTTCAAACAGTTTGCTAACACTGCCTTGCAAACACTCTCAGATACACCACAGAAGTCCCTGAAGCTACCTTGGAGGTAACTCAAATTTATCTCTATCTTGCTCCCTTAAGATAAACACTGAAACCATTGCTCCAGGGAAACTCTTTTTCTAAGCTGATTGCTTTCCAGAGTGAAACTTAAAGGAGTGACTTCTGAGGTTGAAAGCTCAATGGTCTGTTTGATGAGCTCACCCATTTAAACAGGAGTTACATGCTCAACTGCCTTCTCTACTCCCCACTTGTGCAGACGCCACCACTCATCTTTGAGTGTCCTTTATAACAGAACAAACATGGAAGGAAATACAGAACTGAGCTATAATCCGGGCTGACATTAGGTTCCCACCTCCCTTCAAAAATTCCTCCAGACCTAACATTCACAAAACTATGGTCCACGGGCCAAGACAGTTTGCAGCCAGTTTCTGTAAGCAGATGTACTGGAACAGAGCCATGCCCTCTTATTTACAGAGCACCCATGTCTGAGATTCCAAGGCAAAGGCAAAGCTAAGTCAGGATTTAGATGCCCCACAGAGCCAGAGAACAGCCTTCTCAAAAGGAAGTCACACCCACAGATTCTGGGAGTGTTGACAGTCACAGCAGCCAGCAGCCCTAGCTCTTAACAGAGGGAGACAGAAGTGTGAGTGCCCACTCAGTATGGATGGCTCTTCTGATGAAAAAGGAACCATTCTGTAGACAGTCTTTCAGGAAAAACTAATATCGTCATCATTAGAAGGAAAAATGTGGGTTATACTTGAACAAAACAATCTCATTCAAAGTGAGGATTTTCATAGATTTCTCCTTTGAGAATGAAGCCAGGAATAACCAGGATAAAATGGTGGGCGGTAGACCCCACACCTTTATCCCTGTTTTGTCCTTGATTTTTATGCATTATGCTTGATCTCCATAGATTCAGAGATTCTCCATAGATTCCACCCCATCTCTCAGGTAGATATCAGTGCTTTTAGACACCAGTACCCTTTGATGTTTGCTCACTTCCCAGGTGAGACATCCTGTCTGCAGTGGCCTAGTGAAGAGATGTGTTAGTATTTGTGAAAGGAGAGCCGGATTTGTTTCCTTCTTACTCTCTAATGCTTTCTTAATTATTCACTCACACAATGGAGACTATGTCCTGCCTACTCAGGGTGAGAGCTATGCGAATCCCAGGAAACAAGCAGACTTGGGTGGGCTTTCACAGAAAGGCTGTCAAGATTCAAGTCTGAAGCACTTGTCATTTGAACTTTTAAATAAAATAAAGAGGAGGGAGAAGACCATAGATACTGCTACCCAGATAAATAATACTATTATATAAGCAGACAATCCAACTTTATACACAAAACACATAAATTAATATCAATAAATTTTCAGTAGGGTGACTTTTGCCTATTAAAGTTAGTGTATTGCTTGAACCTTGGATAACCCTACTCAAAGTTAAATGAAGAGGACATTTAGACAAATAAATCAATAACTACCACAGAACCATATGGATAGTTAGAATCAATAGACACAATACAGGGAATGAACAGAGAGAGGAGACACAACCACACTCTGGGGATCCTGCAAAAAAATTTTCATCTGTTGCTACTTTTTCATTGGGATAAATGAGAACCAGTTAGAATGTCTAAATGAGGAGCAAGGGCATGATGACTCTTCTTGACTACTCAGTCTACACACACACACACACACAGATACACACACACACACACACACACACACACACACACACACACACACACAGATACACACTTGGGCTGGAGAATGAATGCACAGAGAACTAAGTCACAATGACTGAGTTTATCACCTTGGGCAGCCACATGGGTGATGGCGGCAGGTGCTGATTACTGTGAGAGAAAAGAGAGGGATGAGGAGTATGTTTGCGGCACTCAGGACACTCGGGGTAAAGAATGTGTCCTTAAACTATAGCTTCTGTTGTTCGGCTCTCCTTTCACAAATACTAACACATCTCCTCACTAGGCCACTGCAGACAGGATGTCTCACCTGGGAAGTGAGCAAACATCAAAGGGTATTGGTGTTAGGGATGTCACATTCATCCTACCTCATGTCTCTTTCCTGCCTCCTACCAGGTAATCTAAGAGCCTGGCTGAAGGTTCTTGCCATGAAATACCCCCATTCTCAAAGGCATAAGAAGAGACTCTGTCCTCCACTGTGAGAGCATTGGTTTTATTCAGACTCCACCATGCCATTGGTGTCCAGTGCTGCAGTTTGAACTTTTCTTGGAGGTCTTGGCAAGCCATTGTCTCTCTTGTTTGTCTATTGACATCACTGATAACTCTGATAAGTCACTACTCAGTCCCTAGAAATCCATCTAAGTGTTCTGCTCCCATTGCATCTAAACTGTAACATTTAGAGTCTGAAGGTCCTTCAGATGACTGCAGATGGTGCCATTGGCAAGGCACACAACCTGGCCCTGGAGCTGGAGTCCCAATCTATTTACAACAATTGGTAGATTAATAGTGGATTAGATTACCCAGGGCTCACACTGTGAGTGAGGAAGGAAAATCATCATAAAACTCACTGGGTACAGGCGAGAATTGGAGTGGATGAGGGAGTGGGACATGAAGGTGTGCCTTAACTAGAAAAGATATCTATACTATCTGAGAACATGAGGAACAAAACAAAAGAATAAAGAGGCTTAGGAGGTAGCTTAGTGGGTGAGAGGATTTGATTTGTAAGCATTAAGATCTGAGTTCAAATCTTCAGTGACCCCACAAAAATCTCAGTCTACATATAATGGTGCTTATAATCCCAGAACAGTGGGAGGAGGCAGCTGAATCCCAAAAGCATGGGCAGTCAGTCTAGTAGAAAAGGCCAACCTTTGGCTCAGTACCATACATGGACAGAGGAAGACACATATACATGCATCTTGTGCGTAAAATACACATAATACACACAGAAAATGATTAACTGTAACCCTCTGAGAAAATGAAAGTTAAACCTAAAATCATTGCAGTCATTTGATCACTATGTCTTTGTTAGACCAGAGCAGGAGATTCAACTCAGGAAGACAAAGCTACTCCAAGCAGGACTTGACCCAGTTGTCTACTGTTAAAAGTGTTTTATTCTTGTGCCTCTTCAAAAATGGAGAGTGACAACAGGAAAGGCTCCAGTGTTTTCACTGGGCTAGCCTTGACTAAACCTCTGCCTTGACTAAACCTTGATCTTCTACTCCAGGCTTTTGGTAGGACAAGGAGCTGTGTGTACCAAGGGTGGTGTGCACAAGGGGCAGTGTGCACAATGAGAAGTGTGAACAAGGAAAGGTGTGCACAAGGAGGAGAGCGTACAAGAGACAGTGTGAACTAAGAGAAGGATGCACAGGGAGCAGTGTGCACAAGGGGCAGTGTGCACAAGGTGAAGTGTGCACAAAGGGAAGTGTGCAAAAGAGTCAGTGTTCACAAGAGACAGTGTGCACAAGGGGAAGTGTTCACAAGGAGCAGTGTGCACAAGGAGAAGTAGACACAAGGGGAAATGTGCCCAAGGAGGAGAGTGTACAAGAGACAGTGTGAACAAAGAGAACAATGCACAGGGAGTAGTGTGCACAAGGGACAGTGTGTGCAAAGAAGTATGCACAAAGGGCAATGTGCATAAGGAGTGATCTGCACAAGAGGTAGTGTGCACAAGGGGCAGTGTGCATGAGGGGAAGTGGACACAAGGGGGAAATATACACATGGGAAATTATTCACAAGGAGAAGTGTGCAAAAGAAGCAGTGTGCCCCTTAGCTCCTGTGGACACTACTAACTGTAGGAAGAGCAACTGGTGTGGGAACAGAAGTCATGTAAAAGAAACATGATAGTCCTGAGGAAGCACAACAGACACCACCCTACACTTGTTTTTCACCCTCTTAACTGTGAAGGGAATGTGAAGGCACCTGCTGGGTGAAATCGGGAGAGAATCCATCTTTTTGGGGGGGGGAGGCTCCATGCACTTTATTTTTTATTAGATATTTTCTTCATTTACATTTCAAATGTTATCCCAGAAGTCCCCTATATCCTCCGCCGACCCTGAACCATCCAGAGACTGCCCCACCTGGGGATCCATCCCATATACAACCACCAAACCCAGACAATATTGCATATGCCAGCAAGATTTTGCTGACAGGACCCAGATATAGCTCTCTCTTGTGAGGCTATGCCAGTGTCTGGTAATTACAGAAGTGGATGCTCACAGTCATCTATTGGATGGAACACAATGAACAATATGAACTAACCAGTATCCACAGAACTGTGTCTCTAGCTGCATATGTAGCAGAGGATGGCCTAGTCGGCCATCAGTGGGAGTGAATTCATAAAGCCCATCTACCATCAACAGTGCTTCCAGGAAATGAGTACTCTGTCCTTTCACCTTGTTACCTGCCACCTGCATAGTTGCTGTTCAAATAATTCATCTGGATGGTCTGCTAGATGGACTTTTTTCTCTACCAAATTTTTTCAGTAAAAAATAAAGACATTTCCAAATGTTAAAGAAAATACTGTATTCCTACAAGATATTTTACATAAAAATAAATAAATATTTGGACTGAGACTTATCCTTTTTTTTTTTTGGACCATTTGAAGAGTTGTTCCTTTTAACCCCCAACATAAGGATGAAAATAATCACTATGTTCAGAAAACAGAAAAATTAAAAAACACAATTATGAGGAGAAAGGTGGCCTAAACTAAAGACTAAGAAGATATTCAGGGCACACACAGAGAATTAGCGCTTGTTTGTCTGTCACTTATGTCTCTTCAAAAATCATAACGAATTTACTATTGAACCCCATAAGCAGAAGTGAGCATTTCCCAGGAGAAGCAGAAGAGATTGGCTTCCTACTCACAGTGTTTCACAAGGAAAGCATCTGCTCCCTTTTTTTTCCTAGATCATCTCATTCATAGGGAAATGTAAGAAATAAAGGAATACTTCATCGATTGCACTTTAAATTCATTACTCTTTTTGCCCCTGCTACATAGCAAGCAGTGGTGTATAGCTATGCTGTAGGAAGAGAGACAATTCGTTGGGCTCTCTACCTGCATTCTCAGGGAGTTGGAGCGGAGACATAGGGTAGCATGGTGTACTCTACTCAGAATTTGGACCTGGACAGTGGACAGAATTAAAAATGGAGACAAGTCAACTCACTCTGGATCAGTCCCCCACTGTAAACCTGGTCCAAATGGTGACTAAGTCATAGGCAAATATTTTCACAGCATACTAGACATTAGGTGACCCCATCTTTGAGCCATGAGGCAATCGTCTTCCATCATTCCTTGATGGGCAGATGTCAGGATTACTAATTAGGCTTTTTCTGAAAATTTCGGGGGAGGAGTGGCTAAGTGGTCATGAACAGCCCATTCACACCATCCAGGTTGACACAGAGGCTCCAGGCCAAGGCCATCTGGCAAATGCAGTTACCTTCAATGTGGCAAAAGAGATTTTACCACAGAGGGCTGTGCACCCGATCCCTTAGTTGGCAACATCAATTTCCAAAAGGGTAAGATCACCGATGAACTTGCCTTTGCCCAAGCAGTCACTCACATAAATGTTACAGCTGATATTTTATAGACAACAGCAAGGTATACTCAGTCAAGAGCCCATCTCCCACTAATCAGGAGAGCCTTTAGATGGGCAAGTGAGTAGGCAATTCTGGTCTAGCTGTAGCTAATTTATGCTGCAGATTTTGTCCTACAAATAAGTTGGAACTGCTGGGCATCCCGGCACATACCTTTAATGCACTCAGCACTCCAGACTCAGGAACGGGATATCTGTGCATTCAAGGATAACCTGGTCTATTTAGCAAGATACAAATCAATCAGGGTTATATGATAAAAACCAAACAAACAAAACACAAAACCTTGCCTCAAAAACAAAAACAAACAAAAGCAAAAGAGAAAGGAAGAAAGTGAAGGTGAAGGAAGATAATATTATCCCACTCCCTACAGAGTTCCATGGTTCTGGACCTCACATACTTTAAGAGGCTGAATAGTGTAATTTCAAGAACAAAATGTTTCCCTAAACTCCACCAGTTGGAATGAGTGAGCCCTGGGGTCATTTAGTGTCTAGAATGGATCTCCTACAGCACAGAGACCACACAGCAGTAGTAATAACAGCCATAGAGCTACCCTTGAGACCATCCTGCATGCATGAGGCATTGTACACTACGGTGCTTAAATCTGGGAAGGTTAACTCAAGCCTGTGATCTGAGCACTAGAGGAGGAGGCAGGAGGACTGCTGTGAGTTCAAGACCAATGTAGGCTACAAAGGGATAGTCTGTCTCAAAACTAAAGTCAATGAATATGTTGAATAAGTACCTGTGGGCACACATGTACAAAGTTTCCACTCTCAATACTGCAAAAGTGAATTAAAGGAAATGATGAGTCACATTTGAACATACAGCAAGAACCACTTTGAGCCCTTTGGTTTACAATAAAGATTCCTGTTTTGTTTGTTAGGATGGGGTCTCCTGTGGCCCAGGCTGCCCTCTAATTTACTATCAGCTGAGGATGACCTTGAACTCCAGATCTTTCTGCCTTTAGCTCTAGAGTGCTGTAGTGACGAGTATACTGCACCATGCCTGGTTGAGACGATGCTGGGAAGCAAACCAGGTCTTCCTGCTTGGGAGGGAAGTGTTTCACCACTGAGTTACACTTTTAAGCCCCACCATGAACATTTCCTAGGAATTTAAATATGGTTCATTTTTCTCTCTTTACTTGTAACTCAAATGCATTGATTTTATATAAATATTTGAATTAGACATATTCCTATATAATTATAAATGGAATTCCATATATGGATGCATTTGAAAGTAGCCAAAAGAGTGGTTAGTATTAAACAGTGCATTAATTAATGTATTAAAACCTTAATCAATGAATTAAATTTTAAAATAAAAATGTCAAATAAGGTATTCTAAACTATTCTATGCATACCCCTTTCTTATTTTACTCTTTGCTCTTAGTGTTAGAAGAAATTTAAGTTCGGTCTAAATGAAAAAATACACAAAACCCTTTTTCTTAATGTAAAGTGCGACCTATACACTTGCTGAGCCATTTTACAGCTGTCCCAGTAATTGTTCTGAGGGGTCCTCTTTAACAGAACGATGTTCAAAGTTGTCCGCACTAAGCAAGCAGGAGCTCTATAAATAAGATCAGACAGCGTCCTGAGTGGCAGTGGGACCTACTCCGGGCTTCCTAGTCTACTACAAGTAATAAGAAACGGACAGGCAGGAAGTAATGAGACGTGACCAGAATCAAGTTCCTTCGTTTGCTTTCATTTTTGTTTGAGCTGTTCTAATTAGAAAGGGGAGTATTAATTTAACACCGAATATGCTGAAACAGGCGTTCCTGCAAATGAAAGCCCTGAGTATCTTCAAAGAGGCAGTTCAAAACCAGTTCAGAGCCGCTTGTCATTATCGGACAGAACTATGGGTGATGAGGGGTCAGGGGCTGTCTCCTCCTCCTCCTCAGCCACACACTTCAGCACTGTTGATCAGAGCAGACTCAGCTGCACACAGGACCTTCTCCATTCTTGTAAGTTTCATTCAGCACAAAAGTAGACCAGCATCCAAACAACGAGGGTAATAAATGTTCTCTCACAGAAGCGTATTCCTTCATTTCTAATCCCAGTATCCTTTCCTTCGCTCTCTTGTTTGTACTGTCTCTCTGTCTCTGTCTCTGTCTCTGTCTCTGTCTCTGTCTCTGTCTCTGTCTCTGTCTCTGGCTCTGGCTCTGGCTCTGGCTCTGGCTCTGGCTCTGGCTCTGGCTCTCGCTCTGGCTCTCGCTCTGGCTCTCGCTCTGGCTCTCGCTCTGGCTCTCGCTCTGGCTCTCTCGCTCTTACCTGCGTCAGTCACTCTGGCCACTTAATTCTACAGCCCGCATTTTTAAAGACATTTTCAGATAAACTTAGAATAGAACTCGCAGCGTTTAATAGGGGTCCATCTCATTCCCCCTGATTGTAGAAAAACAGCCATAATCTGATGCAGATTTCCGAGTATCCTCTCATCTCAGGAACCTTGTCATGAAATAATTAGAGGTACACTAAAAATCCAAATAAAGAAACCGTTTGCTGTGGAGATGTATAAACTGGCTATCAGTGTGAACGGTGCCAAAACTGAGTCAGAGAGATTAGCTTGCAACCCTGCTGAGGAAGGATGAAAGGTCCTTGCACACAGTGAGAGGCTCCCAAGCCCCATTGGTCACTTTCATCTCTGGATGCTCAGAACAGAGCCTCTTTCCTGCTGGCTCTGGCACTGTGACCAGGGAGAGACCAAAGGGGCTGCAGGGACAGCAGACACAAAAGCCTGGGAGGGCTTAAAGGCAACCACGGACTCTAAGAAATAGGAGCTTGGGCCTCTGCGCTAAATAGGCCTGCGATGGGCCCATAATAAACCTGAAAGACACAAGCTTAGATGGCTGCATGCAAAGTGGGGAAGCTTTCCAATTACCACTCCCGCCAGCCCTATTCATCTGTGGAGGCTCTCCCACAAACTGTCTATTCACTCCTCCCCAGATGGGTCCGTCTAACGGGAGCAGGGCTATGTCCAACACTGAAGGTAATTACATCATGAGAGTATCACAGGCTTTAATTTTCTGCAGGTGTCTTGGACACATTCTCCAAAATTCCTTGCCCCCAGAGGAGGTGAGCATTCCTTCTTGGCTTATAGTTCAAATGCTCTGCCTGTGAGGACCAATGCAACCATTTATCTCAATAGTCATTGAAAGGCTTGCATGGTACAGTCTTTCTTCCCCATGTCGCAAGTGTCCTTGACAACATCCACAAAGATGAAAATATGTATGTCTGCATAAACACACATACATGCAGACAACAGACACACAGAGTCACACAGAGATATATACAAACACACACACAGACAATGCATGCAGAGACATACACGAACACATTCACGGACCCCATACACACAGACACGCACAGACATACACAAACACAGAGACACGTACACAAGCACACTCACTGACACAGGGGACTAGCGAAAAAAACACACATGTGAGAGCACATAAATCTTGTCGCCACACTCCCTAGCATCACAACCATTGCAGCAGTAGTCAAGAACCAATTCTAGAACATTCCTTACAAGAGCTTCAGCAAGTCTGTCACCCTGCAGAAGACACTCAGCTTTTAATGCTTTCAAGTCCATAGACTTGGGACAACTGAAGCTGCACAGGAAGGAGAACAAATGGGAAGGGCAATGCTCTGGGCCACTTCATTCCTTTAAACAACTGCTTGTGCTATAGGCCTTATTTATCCAAAGGACTCTTTGACCCAAGTGAAACGGATTGCATTTTTATGAATTGTACAAAGCTCTGTCATTGTTCACCAGCATCCCCCTGTTGTAAAACACAGGAAGTTTTACCTGACAGTAGAAATATGACAAAGGAGATGTTTAACACACTGAGTAACTCATGCCAAGGAAGGGGAAGCCTTTTATTGTTCTCAATGTGGGAACACTCAATTATATAGAGACAAATTGAAACGAGGCACACATCACTCAAATTGATGGAGAGATCATTAAACATTTCTTGGATTTCACGGCTTCATACGGAGATGTTGCTAAGTAACAGAAGAACAAAGCTGAGATGATTTTTTAACTGAGGACTAGACTGGTAACGGAAAAGCACATGCCAAGACAGCACCGAAAACACGTGCTCTTCCTAAACCCACATCTTCTTTCATTTTAATGTTTTTGTTTTTGTGGTAAATTTCAAAGATCTATGTATTTGTATTTGTATTTGTCTCCATGTTTATATGTGTACCACATGTGTGCCTGATGACCATGGAGACCAGAAGAGGACAGCCGATGCCCTGAAGTGATCAAATGTTCTTAGCCACTGAGCTCTCTCCAGCCACCGTATGAGTTCCTTTTAAAGAATCTTTTAGCTGTAACAGTGGTTCCCTGCTTGTGTGCATGTATAGTAATCCATGCATGATGCTTACAGAAGACAAAAGTGTGTCAGATTCTTTGGAACTGGAGTTATAAATGGTTGTTAGCTGCTGTGGGAGTGCTCAGAACTAAATCTGGGTTCACTCCAAGACCATCAAATGCTTTTATCTGCTTACTCTAACCCTCTCTTCAGCCCCATAACTGCTTTCCTAAATACATACTTATCTAGGAAGCAATGTCACCCATGATGTCACAGTATAGTTCATGGAAACATTGGTAACCACATCCTTTTGTTTTGAAATCTATTCTACCTTTAAAATAGAGTGTTTTATGTTTCAGAAGTCAAGCTTACAGTCAGTTCTCACTAGAAACATCTTCTACCATCCCCTACTGTTCAAAGGCTTACCTACCAAGCATAATATAACCACTGGGTTTCTTTCAAATCCAGATCCCTAACCACCATGGGACATTTTGATTACACTTAGAGAATTTAACTGTACCTAACACTTTTTTAAAAGCATACTTATCTTTTTAGTGAAAATAAACATACTCTTGAGAGTGACTTACCTTTCATTTTTATTTTGAATGCAGGATATAAATAATTCATAAATTATTCCACAGACCTGTCCTCTTATTGAAACACCAGCTCATCAATTCTGAGATAGAACGGAGAAGGCACAGTAGAACACCTCAGCCATTTCTTCCCCAATGATAGTTCCTGACTGACAGGGATCACAGCTGTGGGCCATTGCAAAGACCACTCTGGCCTGGACTTCCATTAGCGCCCAATTCATTCAAGAAAGCCAAGGCATCTAACAAGGCCTTGAGCCATGGACTTAATGAGCTCCTATAAAAATCTACTCAATAAAACTTCCTAAGGCCGAGGAAACCCTAAGAAGAGGAGCAGTTCTACTCTTGGACCAAGACAAATTATTCATAATGTGCATATATTCCTTAATTTAAACTTTTTGAGAATTTCCATATATTACCACTGTATTTATATATTCCCACCTCATCGTTTTTTCCAACTCCTCCAAATTTCCCAAATTCCCTTCCAAAGACAAGGCTTCTTTTCCCTCATTTTTATTGTTACTTAAATACACATGTTTATATATACTTATTTACACACAAGCATACAGATGATACATACATACATACATACATACATACATACATACATACATACATACCGCAACCTACTGAGTCTACTTAGTGTTAGTCACAAGTATGTGTGTTAAGGACTGTCCACATGGGATTACCTGTCAGAGGGTTAACCCCTGGAGAAAACTAACCCTCCTCTCTCAGAAGCCACCCACCACCTGTAGCTCTTCAGGTAGTGGTGGGGCCTTATAAACTGTCTCCATCCAGACTGGCATGCCAAATGGCATGTCACCTTGCAGGTCTCATTTAGGAAAACATATTACTGAGATTTCATTGTGGCAATTTCTCAGTCATGGTACTACGAATTGCCTAGTATAACTCTAAGCTCTCTAAGCCCAGGATCACTAAACTTGTAAGATTGCTGTTTATCCACAAGTTGTTTATATAAATATAATGAAAACAAGCCATCATCCACTCCTCAAAAGCTCAGTATCTGGACAGGAAAACTGTCAATGAGGGAATGTGTCTGCTCTAAAAGCTTGAAAAACAAAGTCTAAAATGTAGGCTGGCACAATGGTCTCTTCAGCCTTGTGTTCGCTCTCCTCCTGATTCTGTGCCATTCTCCCTCTGCAATAAACTTGGATCATCTTGGGTACCACGTTGTGTACATCATGTCTGAATTCTTTTTAACAAAGCTCCCAAGGACTAGCAAGCCAAGCGGAGTACAGGGTAGGATCCTGGTAGAATTCTTTGCTGTTTCCACCTAGTTACAGCTCATATTTCTTCATCCAATTCATAGTGAGGGATGGACTGCATTGAACTGAGACCATACATTGTCCATATTCTTTGAACTTACAGCTTCTCTCTGGGTAAGCACTTGTGTACTAGGTTCCAGGACCTCCATTGTCTCTTGTTTAGGGGATTTTATGTTTCAGGTCATTCACATTTGCTCCAGTTGTCTGGCTCCTAAATTTAGCTATCATAATTCATGTCCCTTTTAAAAAAAACTACATTCCCTTTTGTCAATCTGCTATGTATGAGTTCAACATAGTGTTTTTATTGGAATAAAGAGATCATACCAGCTCCTAAGTGGTGGTTTTATTTTGTGATTTCTTTGCACAGTATACCAACTTGGTCCTGAAGGGAAATCACAGGTTCCTTTGCTGTTGCTCGTTTCAGTTTTCAGTACATTGTATGCAGGATTTGTGGCCAATTATTTTCTCTGAGCTCTCCAGGAACTTAGAAGAAAAAAAATTCATCCTGTATATGAAAGAGGTAATTGTATGCTTTCGATCAAGTGAGACTTGGCTCCTGTGAGCCAAAGAATCTGATGCCAGGCAAGGGATGTTGTATCTGGATTTAGGATACGTGTAGAAGTTGGTCCCATCAGCCAAAATAACTTCATAATGGACTTCACATATGCTATGCCTGATTCGCAGGCTCCCTAGCAACAGGCATGCACCACCACCATATATACCACTGTGATCAGGCTGGAGTAGAAAACATGGCTTCTCCATGAGCTCTTCATATTCTTTTCTTACAGGTGGGAAATGTCCCTTAGTTCATAATGATTTGCCTCGGGTTCATGCATCATGGTTGATTCCATTCCCAACCCCCGAAGGGTTAACTTGGCCTTTTACAAGCAACATAATCAATTTAATTGAAATGTTATAGAAATACAACCATCAGCTAGCAATTTAAACCTAATGCCACCCTCCAGATCGATATATTTTGGAGTTTGAAAAATAGACAGATGAGTCCTCTGCCCAGAGTTTTATGGCTTTAAATAAGCACAAATTATGTCTGGAGGTGAAATAGAGACTAAAAAGGTTAAAAGATAAAAATTCAGTCCTGGTGACAAGAAAATGCTTTGAATAAAAGCAATAACAACAAAAATAAGTAAAAAAAAATTTTTTTTACATGGTAATAGACAGTTTTGTTCTAAAGGATTGTTCCAAATTAAAAAAATATATGTATGTGTCTCTCTGTGTGTGTGTTCATGTGTATGTGTGTGTATGTATGTGTATGTGTGGTGTAAGTGTATACATGTGTGTGTGTACATATAAAGAGAGATTTGAGGGGTGATAACCTTAAGGCTAAAGCATGTCACACAAGTTTAGGAAGGTTAAACCTTTCTTTATAAGATAGCATAAGTATGATTAAGTTGGCTATAATTAAAGCCTATTACAATTCTTGAGGTTATAACTCAATAAACCAATATAAAACTTAAACCTAACTAGTCACAACAGTTGTTCTGTTCTCAGCAAGAGAAGAGCCTGGAATTTCCAACTCTATTCATTACTCCAAGTTAAAGCTTGGAAAAGTAGATGGTCCTGAGAATCTAGAAAAGTTTAACTTTCTAAACTTTGTGATCTGATTTAGCCTTATGGCTCTCCCTCCAACCTTTCTCTATATGTACACATACAAACACATACACATAAATATGTATGTACATGTCTACACATGTATGTGTGCCCTTGGGGAAAAATCATGTGACCTTAGTACTTGTACCAAAGCACAAATAAGTAAAGTTTGTTCCTTCCTCACTAAAAAAATCATACCTTGCTGCCTTGAGTTTCTGTCAACCTTTACTTTCTCCCTTCTTATAATCAAGATGGAAACACATTCCTTATCCAGAGCCAAGATTATTCTCAAGAAAGTAAACAAGGAAATTTCTAGATTTGTGGTGTTCTGCTCAATTCCCGTGCCTGCAGATTTCCATGGGGGGGTCTTCTGCTCAGGGAATGATTGGAACCCATTACAGCAGTGACTTAGTAAGGACAGAGCTAATTCTTCCTTGTAAACCCCTGTAGACTTAGTTTTCAAAACCTACTTTAAAAGCATTCTTAAATTGTCAACTTCCATTATAGCCTACCAACTGAAGGTAGAAGAGGAAGATGCCTAGTAGGACAATGGGACATGGACCTGTTTTGAAGTAGTTCCTTGGGGGTGATTCCAATCTTTGTTGTCTGCAGTCCTGTCCACTAGCAAAACATCAAAGAATCAGTAGTATATCCTCAATCCAGAAGAAACCCCAAGGCTCCACCAATCAGCATAAGTCCAACCTAAGCAGCAAAAAGCAGTCGAAATACCATCAGAAGTTCTTTGGTGTATTTCTTTCCACAAAGTTACAGCAAGTAAAAATCAGCTAAGAAATCAAGGTGAACCAATTCCAGAGTGTTATCTGTGAAGACCAAAGTCAGTGAAGCCCAAATGAAGACCAGCATAGCCAACCAATGCCAGAGCATCAATGAAGGGCAGTAAGGTGAAACCCAATGAAGACCAGCAAGGTGAACCAAGACCAGAGTGCCATCTATTGTTTGTTGGGTTATATTTATACTCGTTCCAAACATCATGTGTCCTCTCAACTGTACACCCCAGTAAAACATCACATGCCCTTCACCAGGCAGCTTCTATAAAACTCCACGTCTTCTTCAGCAAAACATCAACCAAAAGACAGTTTCCAGAAAAACATGACACAAACTGGGTCTCCAAAGAAAACAGAAATTTTCACTCCAAAACCTAGTTACTGGATAGGATATTTACTAATGGTCACTAAACTACTGCAAATAAACAGAACAGAGAACGATATTTTTCAAAAGAGGAGGCAAACAGATCTGTAGTGGGTTTTGCCTAATGCTGTTTGTGTTCTTATGTTACTTTGGGTCTGAAAAAAACATTTGCATGAGAATTTCTGCACACATATATCTTCTGGGAACCTGCTCTAAGTTGGTTCTGATTGGTAAATAAAGACTGACAGCTAATGGCTGGGCAGAGAAAACAGAGGCAGGACTTTTAGGATTCCTGGGCTAGGTACAGGGGGAAAGGAAAAGGAGAGGAGATTCATGATGCCAGGAGGAGAAGGAAAAGAAAGATGTCATGCCTGAGAAAGTGCAGGACAGGGAGGCATAGCTACATTTTGAGTCAGGAGAGTGTGTCCGAAGAGGGCTGCCCAACTGGGTCCAAGGCAGCCAAGGTAGAATACAGAGTTAAGTGTTAACTCCGGATTTCAGAGGGAGGTGATTAGCTATGTGGAGGTTAGGAAGTTGCCTGGCAGTTGTGCTGCTTAACTCAAAATATAAAAGGTGTGTGTGTGTGTGTGTGTGTGTGTGTGTGTGTGTGTGTGTGTGTGTCATCCTGAAACCCAGAACAGTGGGACAGTAGGGAGAACCCCTCATCAGGTTTGTTTAATTATTTAAAACTACACAGGTCCTTATGGGTGTCAGTTAGGTGATACTTTTTTTTCTAAATTAGATATTTTCTTTATTTACAATTCAAATGTTATCCCATTTCCTAGTTTCCCCTCCGAAAATTCCCTATCCCCTCCCCACTTCCCCTGCTCCCCAATCCACTCACTCTCATTCCTGGTCCTGGCATTCCCCTATACTGGGGCATAGAGCCTTCATAGGACCAAGGTCCTCTCCTCCCATTGATGATCACCGACTAGGACATCCTCTGCTACATATATAGCTAGAGCCACAAGTTCCACCATGTGTTTTCTTTGATTGGTAGTATAGTTCCAAGGAGCTCTGAGGGTACTGGTTAGTTCATATCGATGTTCCTTCTATGGTGCTTCAGTCCCCTTCATCTCCCTGGGTATTTCTCTGGCTCCTTCACTGGGGACCTTGTGCTCCATCCAATGGATGACTGTGAGCATCCACTTATATACTTGCCAGGCACTGGCAGAGCCTCGAAAGAGACAGCTATATCAGGCTCCTGTCAGCAGGCTCTTGAATGACCATCCAGAGACTGCTCCACTTGGGGATCCACCCCATACATGATACTTCTAACATTCCTTTCCCAACAAATGATTATAGACAGCAGGATATATTTTAAAATCTTCAAAGAGTGTGTGTATGATGACTCTAGGAAAAGTCGACATTAGCCAGCTAGCACCCTTATGCTCGAGACAGCAAAAGCTATGTTCAAGTATATCCCAGTGGCATACAGTGTCTAGGATGAATCTCTCCTGGTTGCTGTTAAAACATCTCTGTCCTACATTCTTCAAAATGGTTTTTCCCTGAGTAGTTCCCATGGACAAAAACATGTTAAACAGCTCCTTAGGAGCATCCAGACACTCACCCTTGGCCCTGGTTACTATGCAGGTAGATTTCCAAACGTATTCAAGGATTTCACTAGATCATTCTGCTAATCTCTCTATATGAAGACTTCACCCAACCTGGGGTGTTTTCCAGTGCCATGATCACCTGTCCTCCATTATTACTCTACCTATGTGACTAGGGCATGTAATTGGGCATATTAAAACTCTTATTAAATAGTCACAAAAAGCTTCATTTGGCAAAGCTCAGGAAATTTACCTTCTTAATTCTAAAATCCCAAATTAGGGGACTTTAGAGGGAAAAATCCATACAAAATCATTTGGCTTTAGCTAGCCACTTAGCTACTTGGGAGGCACTTATGGCATTATTAAGGCTGAATGGAGTGAATGATCCTGAAAATTCTGTTATTTCACCCACATTTCATGCCCTATGACACTGGAATCAACCATGTCAGACAGCACCATATCTTTTAACAAACAGCTTTGAAACTAGATCTCAAGAGTGGGTTAATCCTCTTGAATTTTAAAAAGGGATCATATAAGTCTTTGGACATTAACTGCTATTTAATCTAATCTCCTCTCCTCACGATGAGACCTCAATACTGCAGACCTATGTATCTAGGTGCCACTGATCATCTTCTGAGGCTTAAAAATTAGCAAGAATGAAGACTTTGAACTCTTTCCATGGTTTGTTTAAGCTGGAAATAGCCATAATACCTTGATGTCCATCTCCAGAGGCTTGTAGACTATTGACTCTTGAGGGTGTATTATTAGAGTATCTAATTATCAATTATCAATGTGGATGTTTTTGTGGCTGGACGCTTCCTTTACTAACCAGTACCCCCAGATCTTTTGTCTCTAGCTGCATATGTAGCAGAAGATGGCCTAGTCGGCCATCATTAGGAAGAGAGGCCCCTTGGTCTTGAAATTTTTATATGCCCCAGTACAGGGGAACGCCAGGGCCAAGAAGTGAGAGTAGGTGGGTAGGGGAGCAGGGCTGGGGGAGGGTATTGGGAACTTTCGGGATAGCATTTGAAATGTAAATAAAGAAAATATTTAATAAAAACTAAGAAAGTACTGGAACTGAAGAATTCTACATAGCAGTCAAAGGAAGAGATTCTGTGATTTGCTCTTAAGTAGATGACTTTCTAGTGGAAGAAGAAGAAATTTTTCAAAAATACCTACAAAGACCATCTCCTATAGCATGAAAACTGTTTCAATGGTTTCCTTGGTCACTGCTCACTCTCTCCACACAAGAATGTGGTGTTTTTTTTGTTTGTTTGTTTGTTTGTTTTTGTTTGTTTGTTTGTTTTTTACTGCAATAAACTCTGCCTGTCTTCTGTGCTGCATCCTATGTGCCCAGTTTAAATGCGTTCCACAGAGATCACAAGGATCAAGAAATCAGTGAAGCTCTGAGCTTAGACAGATTCGCTCTCACCATCATGGGCTACTGTCAAGTAGTGCTCTTGCATAGTGGAAAGAAGATGCTGATGTTAAATTGAGGTCAAAGCTAGAAAGCAGTGAGACTGCCTGAGCCTGAACTTGAAAAACTCAATGTAAAATAGTGAGTAGAATACTCTTTACTAACACCCACAACAGTTACTATGAGCGCTTGTTTTCTTTGTGCAGAAGAGTTTTTCACATACCCAACCCTCTGACAATTTGGAACTGAATCTGAAAAAAATAAATAAAAAATGTTTCTTCTTACTCAAGAATCAGTCCCCAAATAAAGCAATGATGGAACAGGAAAGCATACACGGGAAATAAAATTTGAAGCAGATGGCAGGAAGCCCTTGAAGAAAAATTACACATGCGTAGATGACCCTACCAAGGAAAATCATTCTGGTATAAACACTGGGTTCATTCAAGAGATGGCTAAGAACAGGAATAAAGTGAAATAGTTTGACCGATAAGTGATTACCATGGGGAAAATATTTTTAAATTTATTATTTGTGCTATAATTCATAGTAAGTCCTGATAGGCCCTTCCTTTCTGAGACATGAAAACGAAGCATGCATTGTTCACCCTTCCTGGCAACCTCTAACTTCCAAGTGCACTTGAGAGCTGTGAGGACTCTTATTTCCTAAGCGATGCTTTCAGGCAGAGCTTCACTATTCCTGGGTCTGTGGCTGTAGTACAAAGGGATGAATGAGCGCCTTACACAGTGTGCACTGAGCACACAGAGGGGGAAGTGCTTACCAGCACCAGGTTTTGTTCCTCACCCTAGGTGGATTTTATCAATGACTGCATTTTCTAAAGCCTTCTGGGAAATGGAGACAATTGGCTTCATTTTACCTCTTTCTTTGACTGGAGTTGCTACGTGCATCACATAAAACAGCAGCACGGATCAGAACCTTAATCATTCATCAAAATTAGACTTAAGGGCTAATATTAATAGACATACCTGGTACTTTTTTTTTTTGACAATTCCACTTCTAATTCTAATCATGAAAGATAAAGCTGACTGTGACTCTGGACTCTCAATTATAGCCACATATTTAAAAAATAGGTATACTAAAAATATCCTCTGCTTAGGCTTTATTTTCCAGTTTTTGCACTGTAGTACAAACTTTATAAGGCTTAAATAATATCTGTTTAGTGGACATTCAAAATTCTTCACGATTTTCTACATATCTAAGCATCTTTTGTACAGCTATATATTCTATATTTTGAATCACCTTAATCTTTTTCTAGCCAAAGTGTAGGTGCTAATCTTGACTCTGTTAACATATTGTAGGTGTGAATCTTGACTCTGTTAACACATTGCTGCTTGTTTTTTCCTTGTTCTCAATCATATGCATATATAGTAATACATGTACAGATATATACATGTGTGCATATAGTATTTATGAATATATATAAATATTTTTTAAAAAATATTTGAGTTAGTATTTGCAATAGTATTTATGTACTTATATAGAGGCACTATGATGTTAAATTTAGTTGTTAACTTAAAATCTAGAATAACCTGGGCGGTAGGGCATGATTTCAGGGGTTGTCTTGATTGCATTAACAGAAGTGGGAAGACCCATTCACTGTGGGTGGTGCTGTGCCCTGGCTGAGGTCCTGTATCTGCTTCTTGATTTTAGAGGGAACTTAACTGAAAGCTTCATGTTCCTGCAGCCTTAACTCCCCTGCCATTATGTACTTTGAACTGTGTAACCAGAATAAATCCTTTCTCCTTTAGGTTGCTTTGGTTAGAGTATTTACTCAAAGCGACATGGAAAGAAACTAAGTCAGGTAGTATTCATGTGTGTCAAATAGTATTCTTATGTATATACCTATATAGATAGTGTGTATTTATGTGTGAGAATGTGTAGAATTTATATGTGTTTGCATATATATCTATAAATAGTAATCATGAATGCATATTTATATACCTACATACAATGTGTGTGTGTGTGTGTGAGTGTATGTGTGTGTATGTGTGTGTGTGTGTGTATTGTGTATGTATGTGTGTGTATATGTGTGTATGTGTGTGTGTGTGTACAAAGAATTTGAGTTCCTCTCTACATGCCTTCTGTGATGTCTTTATACTATATCACTATATATAATATGCACATTGTGTGTACCTATTAACATGTGATCAGTTTCTGTGAGTTCAAGACCTTCTTGGTCTACATTGTAAGTTCCAGATCATCCAGTGCTACATTGAGATTGAGAGTAAGAGAGAAAGAGAGAGAGAGAGAGAGAGAGAGAGAATTCTTGTTTATTTTTCGCATGGCCATGACACTTTGATTATAAAGGATGATCAACTTGAAGCTAAGATATTTGTATTCATCCAATTTGATAAGCATTGCAGAAAATACGAAATACCCTACAGGACCTGTATGTCTTCTTACTTAACAAAAGATATGATTATATAAAGGTTTTGGCATGGAAACTACTCAGTAGGAGACAGACAGGAGAGTCAACTTGCAAACAGAGATCAATGCTTTCAGGAAGGGGTAAATAAGTTCTAAAAGGCAAGGACGATAAACAACTGCTTGAAGTTGGAAGAGGTGTGGAAATTATTTCCCAATAGAAAATCTAGAAAGGACAGGTGAGAGGGTGCACCACAGAAGGGGACAGCTTCTGGGACAGGCAGAGCCACAGAGCCGCTGAGGCAGCACCCTTTTTGGGCCGCAGACAGCCGGCCACCCTCTGGGCCAGATGACAGGTGTCCGCCTGGCTCTGAAGGCCTCTGCCTCAGGAGCAGCAGGCACCATCTTGGTTCTGGGACTCCACCGAACTTAGGAACTTAGTCTGCACAGGTAAGAGTGTTCACAACAGAAGCTGACAGCTTCTGGGACCTGCCAAAGCAACACAGCTTCTGGGAAAGGTCCTGTTTTGTGCCTTCTTCTTCGGCCAGGAGGAGGTCCAATCACAAGATATCTGTACACCTTCCCTATAAGAGGAGAACTTGCCAGCAGAGAGTGCTCTGAGCACTGAAACTCAGAGGAGAGAGCCTGTCTCCCAGGTCTGCTGATAGACGGTAACAGAATCACCAGAAGAACAATCTCTAAACAGAGTCAACTATAACAACTAACTCCAGAGATTACCAGATGGTGAAAAGTAAACATAGGAATCTTACCAACAGAAACCAAGACCACTCATCATCATCAGAACCCAGCACTCCCACTTCACCCAGTCCAGGGAACCCCAACACACTCGAAAAGCTAGACCCGGATTTAAAAGCATATCTCATGAAGATGGTAGAGGACATCAAGAAGGACTTTAATAACTCACTTAAAGAAATACAGGAGAACACTGCTAAAGAGTTACAAGTCCTTAAAGAAAAACAGGAAAACACAACCAAACAGGTAGAAGTCCTTACAGAAAAACAGGAAAACACATCCAAACAGGTGGTGGAAATGAACAAAACCATACTAGACCTAAAAAGGGAAGTAGACACAATAAAGAAAACTCAAAGTGAGGCAATGCTGGAGATAGAAACCCTAGGAAAGAAATGTGGAACCATAGATGCGAGCATCAGCAACAGAATACAAGAAATGGAAGAGAGAATCTCAGGTGCAAAAGATTGCATAGAGAACATTGGCACAACAATCAAAGAAAATACAAAATGCAGAAGGATCCTAACTCAAAACATCCAGGAAATACAGGACACAATGAGAAGACCAAACCTACGTATAATAGGAGTGGATGAGAATGAAGATTTTCAACTCAAAGGACCAGCAAATATCTTCAACAAAATTATAGAAGAAAACTTCCCAAATCTAAAGAAAGAGATGCCCATGAACATACAAGAAGCCTAGAGAACTCCAAATAGACTGGACCAGAAAAGAAATTCCTCCCGACACATAATAATTAGAACAACAAATGCACTAAATAAAGAGAGAGTACTAAAAGCAGTAAGGGAAAAAGGTCAAGTAACTTATAAAGGCCAGCCTATCAGAATTACACCAGATTTTTCACCAGAGACTATGAAAGCCAGAAGAGCCTAGACAGATGTTATACAGACACTAAGAGAACACAAATTCCAGCCCAGGCTACTATACCCAGCCAAACTCTCAATTACCATAGATGGAGAAACCAAAGTATTCCACGACAAAACCAAATTCACACATTACCTTTCCACGAATCCAGCCCTTCAAAGGATAATAACAGAAAAAAACCAATACAAGGATGGGAACCTCGCCCTAGAAAAAACAAGAAGGTAATGCCTCAACAAACCTAAAAGAAGACAGCCACAAGAACAGAATGCCAACTTTAACAACAAAAATAACAGGAAACAAAAATTACTTTTCCTTAATATCTCTTAATATCAATGGTCTCAACTCCAAAATAAAAAGACATAGACTAACAAACTGGCTGCACAAACAAGACCCAACATTTTGCTGCTTACAGGAAACTCATCTCAGAGAAAAAGATAGACACTACCTCAGAATGAAAGGCTGGAAAACAATTTTCCAAGCAAATGGTATGAAGAAACAAGCCGGAGTAGCCATTCTAATATCTGATAAGATTGACTTCCAACCCAAAGTCATCAAAAAAGACAAGGAGGGGCACTTCATTCTCCTCAAAGGTAAATCCTCCAAGAGGAACTCACAATTCTGAATATCTATGCTCCAAATACAAGGGCAGCCACATTCATTAAAGAAACTTTAGTAAAACTCAAAGCACACATTGCACTTCACACAATAATAGTGGGAGACTTCAACACACCACTTTCATCAATGGACAGATCGTGGAAACAGAAACTAAACAGGGACACAGTGAAACTAACAGAAGTTATGAAACAAATGGATCTGACAGATATCTACAGAACATTTTATCCTAAAACAAAAGGATATACCTTCTTCTCAGCACCTCATGGTACCTTCTCCAAAATTGACCACATAATAGGTCACAAAACAGGCCTCAACAGATAGAAAAATATTGAAATTGTCCCATGCATCCTATCAGATCACCATGGACTAAGGCTGATCTTCAATAACAAAATAAATAATAGAAATCCAACATTTACGTGGAAACTGAACAACACTCTTTTCAATGATACCTTAATCAAGGAAGGAATAAAGAAAGAAATTAAGGACTTAGAGATCAATGAAAATGAAGCCACCAAATACCCAAAATTATGGGACACAATGAAAGCATTTCTAAGAGGAAAACTCATAGCTCTGAGTGCCTCCAAAAAGAAACTAGAGAGAGCATACATTAGCAGCTTGACAACACAACTAAAAGCTCTAGAAGAAAAGGAAGCAAATTCACCCAAGAGGAGTAGACTGCAGGAAATAATCAAACTCAGGGGTGAAATCAACCAATTGGAAACAAGAAGAACTGTTCAAAGAATCAACCAATCAAGGAGCTGGTTCTTTGAGAAAATCAACAAGATAGATAAACCCTTAGCCAGACTCACTAGAGGACACAGGGATAGCATCCTAATTAACAAAATCAGAAATGAAAAGGGAAACATAACAACAGATCCTGAAGAAATCCATAACACCATCAGATCCTTCTACAAAAGGCTATACTCAACAAAACTGGAAAACCTGGATGAAATGGACAAGTTTCTAGACAGATACCAGGTACCAAAGTTAAATCAAGATCAGGTTAATCATCTAAACAGTCCTATATCCCCTAAAGCAATAGAAGCAGTCATTAATAGTCTCCCAAACAAAAAAAGCACAGGACCAGATGGGTTTAGTGCAGAGTTCTATCAGACCTTCAAAGAAGATCTAATCCCAGTTCTTCACAAACTATTCCACAAAATAGAAACAGAAGGTACTCTACCCAACTCATTCTATGAAGCCACAATTACTCTGATACCTAAACCACAAAAAGACCCAACAAAGATAGAGAACTTCAGACCAATATCCCTTATGAATATCGATGCAAAAATCCTCAATAAAGTTCTTGCTAACCGAATCCAAGAACACATCAAAACAATCATCCATCCTGACCAAGTAGGTTTCATCCCAGGGATGCAGGGATGGTTCAATATACGGAAATCCATCAATGCAATCCAGTATATAAACAAACTCAAAGACAAAAACCACATGATCATCTCGTTAGATGCTGAGAAAGCATTTGACAAAATCCAACACCCATTCATGATAAAAGTCTTGGAAAGGTCAGGAATTCAAGGCCCATACCTAAACATGATAAAAGCAATCTACAGCAAACCAATAGCCAACATCAAAGTAAATGGTGAGAAGCTTGAAGCAATCCCACTAAATCAGGGACTAGACAAGGCTGTCCACTCTCTCCCTACCTATTCAACATTGTACTTGAAGTCCTAGCCAGAGTAATTAGACAACAAAAGGAGATCAAGGGGATACAAATTGGAAAGGAAGAAGTCAAAATATCACTTTTTGCAGATGATATGATAGTATATATACGTGACCCTAAAAATTCCACCAGAGAACTCCTAAAACTGATAAACAGCTTCAGTGAAGTAGCTGGATATAAAATTAACTCAAACAAGTCAATGGCCTTTCTCTACACAGAGGACAAACAGGCTGAGAAAGAAATTAGAGAAACAACACCCTTCTCAATAGCCACAAATAATATAAAATACCTAGGTGTGACTCTAACTAAGGAAGTGAAAGCTCTGTATGACAAGAACTTCATGTCTCTGAAGAAAGATATTAAAGAAGATCTCAGAAGATGGAAAGATCTCCCATGCTCATGGATTGGCAGGATCAATATAGTAAAAATGGCTATATTGCCAAAAGCAATCTACAGATACAATGCAATCCCCATTAAAATTCCAACTCAAATCTTCAATGAATTAGAAAGGGCAATCAGCAGATTCATCTGGAATAACAAAAAACCTACGATAGCAAAAACTCTTCTCAAGGATAAAAGAACCTCTGGTGGAATCACCATGCCCGACCTAAAGCTATACTACAGAGCAATTGTGATAAAAACTGCATGGTACTGGTATAGTGACAGACAAGTAGACCAATGGATCAGAATTGAAGACCCAGAGATGAACCCACACACCTATGGTCACTTGATCTTTGATAAGGGAGCTAAAACCATCCAGTGGAAAAAAGAAAGCATTTTCAACAAATGGTGCTGGCACAACTGGCTGTTATTATGTAGAAGATTGCGAATTGATCCATTACTATCTACTTGTACTAAGGTCAAATCTAAGTGGATTAAGGAACTCCACATAAAACCAGAGACACTGAAACTTATAGAGGAGAAAGTAGGGAAAAGCCTTGAAGATACGGGTACAGGGGAAAAATTGCTGAATAGAACAGCAATGGCTTGTGCTGTAAGATAGAGAATCGATAAATGGGACCTCATAAAATTGCAAAGCTTCTGCAAGGCAAAAGACACCGTCAATAAGACAAAAAGACCACCAACAGATTGGGAAAGCATCTTTACCTATCCTAAATCAGATAGGGGACTAATATCCAATATATATAAAAAAATCAAGAAGGTGGACTCCAGAAAATCAAATAACCCCATTAAAAAATGGGGCTCAGAACTGAACAAAGAATTCTCACCTGAGGAATACCGAATGGCAGAGAAGCACCTGAAAAAATGTTCAACATCCTTAATCATCAGGGAAATGCAAATCAAAACAACCCTGAGATTCCACCTCACACCAGTCAGAATGGCTAAGATAAAAAATTCAGGTGACAGCAGATGCTGGAGAGGATGTGGAGAAAGAGAAACACTCCTCCATTGTTGGTGGGATTGCAAACTTGTACAACCACTCTGGAAATCAGTCTGGCAGTTCCTCAGAAAATTGGACATAGTACTACCGGAGCATCCCACAATACCTCTCCTGGGCATATATCCAGAAGATGTCCCAACCGGTAAGAAGGACACATGCTCCACTATGTTCATAGCAGCCTTATTTATAATAGCCAGAAGCTGGAAAGAACCCAGATGCTCCTCAACAGAGGAATGGATACAGAAAATGTGGTACATTTACACAATGGAGTACTACTCAGCTATTAAAAAGAATGAATTTATGAAATTCCTAGGCAAATGGATGGACCTGGAGGGCATCATCCTGAGTGAGGTAACCCAATCACAAAGAAACTCTCACAATATGTACTCACTGATAAGTGGATATTAGCCCAGAAACTTAGAATACCCAAGATATAAGATACAATTTGCTAAACACATTAAACTCAAGAGAACGAAGACCAAAGTGTGGACACTTTGCCCCTTCTTAGAATTTGAAACAAAACACCCATGGAAGGAGTTACAGAGACAAAATTTGGAAGCGTGACGAAAGGATGGACCATCTAGTGATTGCCATATCCAGAGATCCATCCCATAATCAGCTTCCAAACACTGACACCATTGCATACACTAGCAAGATTTTGATGAAAGGACCCAGATATAGCTGTCTCTTGTGAGACTATGCCGGGGCCTAGCAAACACAGAAGTGGATGCTCACAGTCAGCTATTGATTGGATCACAGGGCCCCCAATGGAGGAGCTAGAGAAAGCACCCAAGGAACTAAAGGGAACTGCAACCCTATAGGTGGAACAACAATATGAAATAACCAGTATCCCGGAGCTCTTGTCTCTAGCCACATATGTATCAAAAGATGGCCTAATAGGCCATCACTTGAAAGAGAGACCCATTGGACTTGCAAACTTTATATGTCCCAGTACAGGGGAACCCCAGGGCCAAAAAGGCAGAGTGGGTGAGTAGGGGAGTGAGGGAGGTGGTTATGAGGGACTTTTCGTATAGCATTGGAAATGTAAATGAGCTAAATACCTAATAAAAAATGGGGAAAAAAAGAAGATCTAGAAAGAAGGTTGCTGTGCATCTCAGAAAGTAGGATTGTTGTTGCAGAAGTGTGAGAAACAGAGTTCAAATCCCTAGAACCCAAGTAAAATGCACGCCTTTAATTCCAGTGTTGTTATTGGGAGATGTGAGATGGAGACAGGAAACTCTCTAGAAGTTTGGGCTATCCTGGTGTACAGAGTGGTGAAAAACAGCAAAGAGACACTGCCAAAAAAGGTAAGGGTACAGATCCAAATCTTTCCTCTGACCTACACTTACACATTCCTCATATATCACACATGTGCACACACAGGCACACATGTACACATACAAACATGTACACATATGTACACACACCCACAGAAACACACATACACACAAAAATGTACTTACACACACACACACACACACACACACACACACACACACACACACACGGTCTCTCTCTCTACAAAGAGTATATGCCTGGAATATCTTAATCTCCAGAAGGAAAAGGCGAAATACACAATACATTGACATTATCATACCTAATATTGTTGCAAGATCTTTGAATTTATGAAGTAATTTCAGCCTGTATTACCATGACTCAAGCATTAGCTAGGATTTTCATGGTCTATTTAGTCCTCATAGCAACTCTTATAATGTAAGTACTGGCTTGAATCCCTATGTCTAAGAGCAGAAATCAGGCAAAGGGAATGAAAGTGGTTTCTTTATCACCATGCAACCATTGCTAAAAAAGTCTGAGCTGGAGTCCAAGATTCTAGGGTGCCTCTTAATTACAAGTAGCTTTTGTTTTGTGTTTGGACACTTAGTGAGTGTGAAACAATATGTTAATATGAGATTTCCCCCTAAGAAGTAAGATCTTAAGAATAGGTATGGACAAGGGTTTGTTTTAGGCATAGAAGCCAAGAGCAAAAGTGAGAGACTTGGGATCACCAGAAAGGGGAGGATGGGAGTCAACGTAGGGATCAGTTACCAAGAGAGGTTCAGTGACAGTCACCAGCATGTTATCCTTCAGAGGCCCTGGCCAGAAGTGTAGGGAATACACTCCAGAGCTTCAGAGATCTTCTACAGAGATGGCGTCATGGGGCAGGTGTCAAACACCAGCTCTCTCCTACGGGTGGTAATGTAAATTCTCACACTTTCAGGACTCTGTACTCTCCAGAATAACAGGGTGGCATTGTACGGTTTTCTCAGGCAGTAACACAGGAAAGGTTCTGCCTGGCTCCAACTGTCTAGTTAGCCACATTAGCAACAAATGAAGGCAAGAGTTACCACAGCTTATCTTTGGACTCCCAGTTCCATGTTCTGTCCTCTCCATGTCCGTCTCCTCGAGTGCTTGCTTCTGCATCTCTACTTTGCAATAGTATGTTTATATGAAAACAAGTGACAAAAAAAATGGAGACCATATAGAATCCAGGAAAAGCAGTGCTGTTTCTAGTGGGCTGCACTTTGCCCTACTAAATGTACAGTAAATCACTAAAAAGTGTACATATAGTAAAATATAGCCCTCCTGATCTAAACTGTCTTCTTCAGTAGCCCACTTCAAAGAAGAAACTCTATAACTATGTGCTGATTAGTGCTCTTTGAATTTCAACCTCTCGAATGTCAGTTTCAATACTGTAGTAAGAATTCAAATACCTCCACTAGGAATTTTTATAAAATGTGTTCTTCATATTTCCATGTTCCTTTCAAGCCTGTTGCCATCTCTTCTTCGTCTAATACTAATAACTAAATATTTTCCATTCAAATGCTGTGCATAATTTGCTTTTCATTGGACAAAGAATCACTAAGAAGCAAGACAGAAAATCTGGTACATAATGTTTCTCTCCAGATGGGTTGCAATTCAAGTTGAATAAGAGAAAAATAATAAATTCTTAGTATAATCCTATTAAAACTATTTGCCAATTTTATAAAGAATATTCTTCAGGGGCTGGAGAGATGGCTCAGTGGTTATGGGTTCTTGCTGTGCTTGCAAAGGACCTAGGTTCTATTCCCAGTGTTTACATGATGTTTTATAACCATCTGTGCTTCCAGTTTCAGGGATCTCTCTCTCTCTCTCTCTCTCTCTCTCTCTTTCTCTCTCTCTCCCTCCCTCCCTCTCCCTCTCCCTCTCCCTCTCTCTCCCTCTCTCTCTCTCTCCCTCCCTCTCTCTCTCTCCCTCCCTCTCTCTCTCTCTCTCTCCCTCCCTCTCTCTCTCTCCCTCCCTCTCCCTCCCTCTCTCTCTCTCTCTCCCTCTCCCTCTCTCTCTCTCTCTCTCTCTCTCTCAGTGTGTGTGTGTGTGTGTGTGTGTGCATGTATATGTATTAAACGCCATTTCTAAATCAGAAATATTTCCTTAAGAAATATCATAACAATTTAATCAAAGGAACACAGAAAATAAAATTCATTTGTTATATTTAAATTTTATTGTGTTTTTTTCAATCTTTTGTTAGTATCTTGTAAATACACTGTGTAAAACGAGCATATAATAAAAAATCCTACTAGAAATAACAGACATTTGTGACACCCCCAAAGCTGAATCATATATTAAATATGTGGCTAGAACCATTTTCAGAATTAACTCTAGATTATTGTTTCATCAAGTATATACATGTAATTGATTGTCTGTGTGTACATATCACATGCGAATGACTTCTGATACTCATGAGATTAAAATGAATTAACAGTATTGCAAATGAAATGTTTTCTGAAAGCATGATCATAGAAAAGTATTAAAAATTTTAGAGATCATTATATTATGTAATTAGTATGTCCTAAGGATAAATCACAGATATGTGAGATTCATTAATCACAGCCAAGCACTCCCTTTGCTACGAAGGGCTATAAATCATTATACCCCACATGGAAGTATGGAACCATTGTGGGCTCATCAGAGGGGCTCGCATGCTATAAACACATAGCTTTGCTTTTAAAACACAGCGTTTAAAACTCCCCAAACATCCCAACCATCAACTTGAAAACTTTATCGGATATTTAAAATCATACATTCATAAGGTTTATAGAAATAGGTGTGTTCTTTGAAGGCCTGATACAATCAATGCTCAAACAGCAGAGAACAGATCGTGGGATCCTATTTTTCAAAGCTAACAACCTGTCTATGGGATGTGTTATTTTTCAAAGGCTAAGCAAATATTTTGTGTGTGTGTGTGCTTTATTAGGGAAAAGTTTATCATGCAGCAGTTTCAAACTGCTGTTAGAAGTAGAACTTTTCTGCTTAGCCTGATGCTATTTTTTCTTTATGCACTATCTAAGGTCCTTGTTTTCTTGTAGAATTTCAGAGCTCAGCCCTCAGTTTCTGAACACCAGTGCAAATGAATATGGGCTATAGCATGAGACTCAGCAGGTCTCTGAGTGTGGGAGACACCAGGTGAAGTGTGTGCACATCACAGGGACCTACTCTGACTGGTTGAAATTACACATAATTTATCTTGCACAGATATTGTTTCTACCATCTGCACCAAATAATGTCGTTGTCCAGTGATAATGAAAGACATGCCACTAACATCAGGGATGACATTAGACTCGGAGGAACCTGAGTTCAGATGTACTAGGGAAACTAGAGTGTCAGAGAAGATCAAAAACTCAAGAAATGTAAAACATGAACCTTCACACAACAGAAAGACTCAGCCATTTTCTATCACATCTAATAATTAAAATAAAAACAGCATCCATTTATCATGTACCAGCCCCCGAGGCATCCTTACTGAATGGTCTCTGACAGTGCTCTGTGGAAATCCCCCTTTGTTGCTCACATTTAATAGTCACACAGACACAGGAAGATAGAGCAAGTTCAGGCGGGACAGATGCTCATTTTCATTGACTTGTGCAGTCTGTCAGTGATCACATGCCCTTTCCTAATTTTAGCAGCTTCTCAGGACATATCAGCCATTCCCTAAAACCTCTTCTTCACTTCGGGGTGCACTGAATTTCATCAGACTTCTGTCCCAGAGTTCTCCTGAATACTCTTTGTTCTCCAGATTTTCTGTTACAACCACTGTGTGTTCTCATTTTAGTGGTATGCTGGAATCCCAGAGGGAAAAGCACGGGGAGAGCAAAGGAGCAGAGACAGAGCCAAGACAAGAGATAAGCCCAGCTGGATGATGAGTCCTGTGAACTTGGCTCAAGTCAATGTGCAGCAAGCCGTACTGTGAGCTAAGGCAAAGAAACGACACCTTTTGCCAGCTCAGGCACTCCACAGGAGGGACCCAAGCAACATGTGGGGAAAAAATTAGCAATTAAAAGAGCAGCGCATAAGATAAAATCTCTTGACATAAAGAATCAAGTTATGACAAAGAGAAAATGTGTTCAAATTATTCATTATGAGAAAGATAGAGTTTGAGGCCAAAGAAAGGGCCCAGTGGGTAAGAGCACTAGCTGCTCTTGCAGAGGACCTGGGCTTGAATCCCAGCACCCTCATGCTGGTGTATAACCATCTGTAACTCCAGTTCCAGGAGTTCTGACCCCTTTCTGGGCTCCTTTGGCATTGCAGATATATGCCTGCATGTGAGCATACATGCATGCAGGCAAAACATTCATACACATAGAATAAAAGTAAAAGTAGGTCAATCTTTTAAGAATAGAAAAAAATGAAGGTGGCGCTTAATATGGCTCATACCTGCAACCCCAGCATTTGAGTGTTGATTTTGGGAAGATCAACGTTAGCTTCTGCTACAGAGCCAATTTGATTCAAGGCCAGTCAGAGCTACATGAAAGCCTGCTCAGAACAAAAGTAAAATCAGAACAACACAGGAGACATATTTCGAATAGGAATATAAACAAATCGTTCATGGACTACTAAATTTAACGGATGGACCAAATATTGTATAGGAAAAATATGGCGGTTTTTGCTGATTTATACACTGACATTCAGACTAGTAACTGGTAACTAGCCATCGCTGCAAAGGCCCTAAGCGAATACTCCTTACCGGGGATTCTGAAACCAAAGAGGAATGAAAATTGCAACCTCTCGATTGGATAACTATACCCCCGCCCTCAACCACCACCATCAAAGCACTGTAGGATAGAGACAGAAAGACTGTAAGCCAGCAGTATCGAACATCTGCAGAGAAACATTATCCTGTGGACATGACAGCCATAGCATATATGAACATATAACAGTGGGGACTGCGGACTGCATGCACATGACCTACACAACATCAGGCCAGACCAAATCTCAACCAGATGTGGGAGGGGCTCAGAAGTCTGATCAATTGATGGCTGCTGGGAGAGGGGACATTGGTTTTTTTTATCAGAGATGCATCTGCTGAAAGATTGGCCATACTCTATGAGACTTTTGTATTCCGGTGTACATACAGGAAGCAGTAAGTAGACCCAGTGCATTTAAAAATGAAAGCTGGAAAGTAAAGGGGACAGTGACAGTAAAACAGAAGGGGACAGTAAAGGAGACAGGGAGTTAGGAAAGAGAACAGAGACATTAGGAGTCATCTTATCAAAGATGCTTGGGGGAAGGAGAGTGGGAGGGAGAGCACCCTCTTGGAGGCAATGAGGGGGGTGACTGAAAGGGGAGCAAGGGCTGGAATGTAAATAAATAAAATCATTAATAAGAAAGAAATTCTCAGTAAAAATAGATTCCGTTCCAGAAAATATTGTAGACTAAGGAAATTTGTGAAATTTGGTAGAAAATGTCCTCAGAATAACAATTTTAAAATCAGCAAAAGATTACTAATAAGGTTAAAGTATTTTATATACACACACATATAACTAATATTTGATATTAGTTATATATATATATATACAAAACTAATAATTTAGAAAAGTTTCTTGCATCTATGAAAAATATAGTCTTTCCATCTATAATTAAACAAGCTAGAAAAGAAGTTGAATTAGCCTTCTATTTCCTCTGAAAACTGTAATGAATAACACATGGAGCATATCAGACAATTAATTACTAAATATTATTTTGCTGATGTATTTGGTAATAACTGAATTTTTTTCTAAACAGACACTTTTTTAAAATACTTGGCTTTAACATGTAGTTGAGTGTTCTGCTTTTGTTCCAAGAGAACACTGAATTGTGTACATTTTAGACTCCCAGACTTAAAACTACCTGTACTTCAAACCGGAGCATCAAGGAGCAACTTGTCAGGAACACACCAGTCTGTCACAGGTGCCAGGAAGGAGCAGCCAGTAAGAAATGAGAGCTTCCAGGCAGCAGCTAGTGGAAGTAAGGCTAAGTGTGATTCAGGAACACGCTGAAGTGTGCACAGTACCTACAGTGTCCCCAAGCAACGGGGATCTTTTTCCAACATAGGAAGATAATCCCAGCCCTCACTAAGGACCTGGCAATGAGCCTCTGAATGCAACCTCTCAATACGATTATAAGTAGAAGTTTTGAAATGCCTAACAGTGAGGACATGGAGCCTGAAGAGGCAGCCTCCTGTAGCCAGGTAGGACCCCCAATGGAAGGATAAGGACAGCAACACATCCATGAAACTTTTGACCCAAAATGTATCCCATCTAAAAGAAATGCAGGGATAGAGCAGAAACTGAAGGAAAGGCCAACCAATAACCAGTCCAACTTGAAACCCAGCGTATGGGCCAGCACCAATCACTGACATTATTAATGATATTCTGTTTTGTTTGCATACAAGGGCCTAGCATAACTGTCCTCTGATAGGCTCCACCCAGCAGAGGACTGAAACACATATAGAAGCTGTACTGGCTAGTTTTATGTCAACTTGACACAGCTGGAGATATCACAGAGAAAGGCGCTTCAGATGAGGAAATGCCTCCATGAGATCCAACTGTAAGGCATTTTCTCAATTAGTGATCAAGGAGGAAAGGCCCCTTGTGGGTGGGACCATCTCTGGGCTGGTAGTCTTGGTTCTATAAGAGAGCAAACTGAGCAAGCCAGGGGAAGCAAGCCAGTAAAGAACATCCCTCCATGGCCTCTGCATCAGCTCCTGCTTTCTTACCTGCTTGAGTTCCAGTCCTGACTTCCTTGGTTATGAACAACAGTATGGAAGTGTAAGCCGAATAAACCCTTTCCTCCCCAACTGTTTCTTGGTCATGATGTTTGTGCAGGAATAGAAACCCTGACTAAGACAGAAGCCCAGAGCCAAACTTTAGACAGACACTGGGGACACTTATGGAGAGGGACTGAAAGCCCTGTAAAAGATTCCCATCCCCCACAGGAAACAAACCTGAACCCCTGGAAAATCTCAGAGTCTGAGCTACCAACCAAAGAACATACACAGGCTGGAAAGATCCCCTCATCACATATACAGCCAACAGGCAGCTCAGTCTTCACAGGAGCCTTGTCTGGCCTAAGGAGGGCAAGGATGCACCAAATCCGGCAAGAAACTTGATGTGCCATGGTGGGGAGATACCCAGGGGGCTCCACCCTCTCATAGGAGAAAAGAAGGGAGGATGGGTGGGATGGACTCTGACAGGGGGTGACTGGGAGGGGGAGCAGTGTTAGGGATGTTAATTAATTAATTAATTAATTAAAGATAAATAAAAATAAGTAGAAGTTGGTTGGTTAATGACAAGAGCATGAGGGTGATCCATAAAAACAAGGATGCTCCAACACTTTCATCATAGCCTGAAAGGCCAGAGAATACAGGCTGCCAGCTCTCTGAGGTGGGGACAGAGCACTTCCTCTGAGACTGGACCACTAATTAGAAGCCAGTTCTTAAATAATTCATACTCACTACACAGAGTCTGTAATTTCCAATTTCATTTTCTGTTACACGAAATGGAACATGAAAGACACACACAAAACAATTTTGCCTGCAGACTCCCTCTCCATTTCAATGTTTCTGAGCGTTGATAATACTGTGTTCCGCACAACACTGCCAATTTTAAGGCCTCTTAACATGCCAATTTTATAAAGTTCACTTGACCTGCAAGCCTAGCAATTTCTGTATGGCTTACATCTAATTTGATTTTGAATATCATAACATTTTAGTCTTCAAAACACAGCCAGTTTTATTTTTCTTCAGAATAACTGATCTTGGTCTGTAAGTCTCTTATCTGGTCTGTCAAGAGGTATTGTCTTTTCAGCAGGATCAGCAATTCTGTGATATAACTCTCAGACCACCCCTTCTACACTGAAAGCCAGGCTTCTTACAGCCACAGTGCTTTGTAGACAGACCAAAGACCCAAGACCCCAACCGGCCTATGATTACCTCTGCTGTGCCGAAAACCACTTGCTAAAACAATCCACACAGAGTGGCTGGTGAATAGGTGTTACAGTCTAGTCTCTTTGATCCCAGCTTGAGACATCTTAAAAGGGTCATCCCAGATTCATAGCTGTGGATGGACATGAACTAAGGCAGGTGCAGTCAAAGATCTGCCACTGGATGTACACACACACACACACACACACACACACACACACACACATCACTGCCAAAGGTTCAAATTAGTCTTTGCTGGTTTTGCCCGTAGGCAGTTATATCTCTACAATATATCCCTAGGTATAAGCACACCATACTGTAAAAATCATGTGAATCTCTATTTTTCTGTTAGTAGAAAATAAACCTTAGAAATAAATAAAAGTTTCTCATAGTGTGACATCACCCTGGAATTCCTGTACAGATTGTGGGCAGTGCTGATAATGTCCACGTCCATCCTATGGAAGCAGTCCAAAAGACACCAGAGCACTGCCAGGTGTCTAGTTAGTTGAATGAACTGGCTACAGAGGCATCCTGATGACACTCATAAGCACTCACATGCATCTTGGAAAGAGATTCCCCTGAGGGTTCAGCTAATTATGACTTTAGAACAACTGCCTGTGTTCAGATGCCAACTGGGAGATTAAACCAGTGGCAGTGTCCATGTTATTTGCATATTAACACTACAGACAATGTGTCTCTGGTGACTGTCCTCACACCAGGGTGCCAAGCCTCCAGAGAGTCTCCTGCAATTCTGAGGGAACACAGCTGCTTTCAGGGGGAGAGAGACAGACCCTGGAGATGACAATTTCAGAAGGCTCTTCTTTCAGACCATTTTGTTTGCAAACCCAAGTCTTCCCTCACACTTTTTCTTACACACACAACACACACACACACAGAGAGAGAGAGAGAGAGAGAGAGAGAGAGAGAGAGAGAGAGAGAGACAGACAGACAGACAGACAGACAGACAGTCAGACAGACAGACAGAGAGACAGAGACAGATGAGTACACACAAAAAGGGGGCAAGGGTAGAGAGACAGAGACAGAGATAGACAGAGACAGAGAGAGACAAAGACAGAGAGAGACAGAGACAGATGAGTACACATAAAAAGGGAGCAAGGGGAGAGAGACAGAGACACACAGAGAGACAGAGGCAGATGAGTGAAAGAGAGAGAGAGAGAGAGAGAGAGAGAGAGAGAGAGAGAGAGGTCATATTGATGCAGTCATTATCCAAACAGGAGGAGTGTGGTTTCTGTAAATCAGATGTTGCCTGGCTTCATAAGTCAGATGACTAAAATAAATTCCGACAAGCCCTTTAAAATGTAGCAACCAGGCAGCTTTATATGTGTGTCTCCACTGTACACTGTGGGTGTATAAATGGAACGTGCACAGGTCAAGGGAGAACCTTTTCCACATAGGAGCCCTTAATTTTCTCTTTATTTCACAATAAAAGTGAGACTTTCTCTTGTACAGGAAGAGAAGGCGATATAGGAAGCAGATGGGGGAGCAAGGCATGCACTGATTTGCAAAAGAGCAATTCACACTGCAGGGGACAGCCCAGCAGCTCCCCCCAAAGGCGGCCTGATGAACTCATTTCCACCTCAGATAGTCCCCAGGGGAGGTGACAGGGAAGCTCACAGGGACTCAGAGCTGAGCATGCCAGCCTCCCTGAATGGCTAAGCTGGGACCCAGGGCAGCTTTGGGCTGAACTCATATGGAAGATTTAAAAATGAATTAGATCATCTCAAGCATTACATGTTCCCCAACAAAAACCTGCTCCTAACTCCCCGCCTGTCCACATCAGTTTGTCTTGGCACAGGTAGAGAGGTTTTTTTCTCCACACCTCTGTTGGGACGAGTGCTATTTCGGTTAATCTTGTTCGAAAGGTTTCATGCCTTAGAAGACCTTTCTGCACTGCTCCTCTTTAGTCCTTAATCCTCCTAGACTCAGACCTACACACACCGTGTTCAATATGCTTTCGCCGTGTGTGTGTGTGTGTGTGTGTGTGTGTGTGTCTGTGTGTGTGTGTCTGTGTGTGTGTGTCTGTGTGTGTGTGTCTATATGTGTGTGCATGCAAGTACATGGGAGCGCTTAAGTGGCAGCCTGAGAACAACTTTGGGTGTTGTTCCACAGGTGCTGGGGTGGTGACTGTTAATTGTCAAGCAGACCAAATATAGAATCCTCTAGATGAGCCCCTGGGCCTGCCTGTGGGAGACAACTTAACGGCACCCATTGATGGGGAAGACTCATCTGCATTGTGGGTGTGACCGTTCCCTGGACAGGTCGTTCACAGGCTTTATAAGGTGAAGAAAGGAGCTGAGCACTGAAATTTCTGCTTGCGTTGTTTTTTGCTTCTTGATTGGAGAGACGCATTGTGACTCCAGTCAGCTTCACACCCTTCCGAGCTTAACTTTCTGTCCTACCACAGTTTGACCTGCAGACTGTGAGCCAGAATAAGCCTGTTTTCTGCTAAGTTGCTCTGTGGGAGTATTTTAACATAAAAACAGGAAAAGAAACTAAGGTAGTCGCCATCTGCACCATTGTGTGAGGCAAGGTCTCTGATTGGCCTGCACTCTACAAATTGGCTGGGCTGGATGTACAATGTATCTTAGGGATCTGCCTGACCCTGCTTCTCCAGCACTGGGGTTACAAGTGCACACCACTAAACATAGTCAGGGGAATCAAAAGGAGGCCTCTCTGCAGTCTCCCATCATGAACCTCCCATCATGAACTCTTAAAGACAAAGTGTGATCTATTTACTAACACCAGTGCTTAGACTAGTATTAGCTAAGAGAGAATAGTCATCTCTGGGCTTTGTTGCTATTTCTCTGCTTTTCTTTGGCTCTGGTTTATGAAACTGGCCTCACACTTTTGAGTAGGATGACAGCCACCAAACAGGTGGGCTTCAGAAACCCTACAATGTCCGTTCTTGTGGGCCTGATTTTGAAAGGGGACGTCTCAGTTCTCCAGGGCAGGCCCGGAGAAAGCCTCACAGCTCTATCCGAATAGGCGCATCCTTGACAATAGGTTTGTTTTTATACTGTGGACTCAGAGGTGAACTCTCCTTTGCACAACCTCCTTGGTTGTCAGGAAGGCTTTGCAGGCTTCATTTTACTCTGACTTTCTTTAGAAAATGTATGGATGTCTAAGTAGCCTCTTATGTCATCCTAAATGGGACATGTGTTAAAACACACACACACTCAGAGAGAGAGAGAGAGAGAGAGAGAGAGAGAGAGAGAGAGAGAGAGAGAGAGAGAGAGAAAGGAAATTACTGAGCTAACTAAAGGACAATGAACATCAGCATCAGCCCCAGAGCACAAGCTTGCCTCCACAAACGAGTGTCAAGGAGTCTTTTCCTTCTTCACGAGGAAAGATGCTCCCATTACCCGAAACAAAGGAAGTGTGACCTTCACGCTGTATATTTTCCTTACAGCTCTGTAATTCCTTATTGTAGGTAACCCCCATATCATTTCATCTTCATCATCCACTGCACCATCTTCTTGTATCTTACAAATAACAGCAGAATGAATGAATAAGGTGGGAGTGACCACCAAAGCTACTTGTATTTGTGTGTCCTATCAACACTCTTGGGCTACTTTTAAATATGCTACTTTCAAAGGCCCCACATCCTCAAAGCACTATGTCTAACTACTGCAATGTCCACCTCTATTTATTCAGAGTAGATCTCTCTATCTTAACTGAACCTGACCCTGAGTGATGTGTGGAAAGGGGTCAACAGAAATGTTCACAGGTTCTCTGGTCCCTGAGATCATGTATGTGGACAATGTATAAAGAAATGTAAAACTCTGAAGGACCCAGATGCAGCCTCACAGACAGAATCAGAGTCAGGCTAAAAGCACAGGGTTCCAATTCCACAACTGCTGACAAAGTAACTGTGCTCCGGTCCTCATCTGTAGGATTGTGGTGGCAGCAAAGATTCTGTTTGTGATGCTGTGATGAGCATACACGTACTAAAACCCTTGACTGGCACTGAGCATCTCTGGCTGTTATAATATTGTTACCAAAGTTATAAATCATTTTTAAGGCTCTGAGTTAGGAATCATCTTATCTGAAATGCATTCATTGGCTCCTCTGTGATTGATGGCACTTCTAAAGGAGGCCATGTGATTTGCTTTATCTTCAGAGCAAGGGGCCATGAGTTTGAAATTTAGAAGGAGAGCAACCACGAATAGAAGGACATCTGAAACAAATCTATCTTTTCTCGTTTCGTAACTCCCCAGTTACAGCAAGTCCAACCGACAAACACATCTCATAGAGCTGCTCTTCTGTTGGGGACTGTGGGTAAACACAGTGCTGTAGGATGCATGTTGCCTTTCTCAGGAGACTTTGGAGGAGACAGCTCATAGTGGGGACCTGGGAGCACTGTTAAGATGCAGTGGGAGTTCTGAACACAATACAGTCTGTCTGGAGAAATGGGATCCAAGAAAGGGCAACGGAGCTTGAATTTAGCTGTGAAACACAGAGAATGTCCAAGAAAAAAATGGAAGAAGAGACCTCTCAGACAGAGTGGCTGGCTAGGACCACAAATAAGTTCACACGGATGGGTTCCCACGGCCTGGGAAGCCGTGAGAAGCTGAAGGAGATGGTGAGGAGGCTGGAGGTGTGCCTGCTTGCCCCGGGCCCCATGACTGAAGTTAGATTTTATGTTCCTCCATGTCTGTCTCAAAATTGGAACCATGTTTGCACTGGATATGAAAAGGAAGGAGACGCTTTGACGGATGACATCTTAAAGAGATGTCAAGGCTTGGTGGGACCATGTTGAATGCTGCTTAGTTCTCTTGATGCATTGTGCTGGACTTTCTTTCCTTAGAGTTAAATTGCTACGGCGATTAGCATGAGAAGAGGGTCTTTGTTTAGGAGACTTCATCTGCTCCAGTGACCACTTACCCCTCACTTCATTGTCACCACCTTCTCAGCAAAGACAGGGTGACAACTGGACTCAAAGAACAGTGGCAAGAGCAGAGGAGCCCTTGGGGAACAGAGGCTTCCTTGTCATGTAAATAGGAGTAGACATAAAGGAGAGGAGAGACTCAGAGAAAGGGGTCTGAGGGATATAGGATTTCCATGGGGGCAGCACAGGCCTTTAATATTTATCAGGTGGCAGAGTTTTCTCTGCGACAGTAGTTTATCATTAAGAGCTCGATTTCCTCCGAGTCTTGAGTATTGCAACATCTTAGAGGGTATTTCTCTAAGACATCAAAATGTTGATATAATCACTACAAATGACTGTCCTGCTTTCACACAAATGGAAGAGATCTATGAGCAAAAGGGAAGAGACTGAGTGAGAATCACATTTTCATGGAGAAGAGAGGATCCCCCCACCCCCCCAGGACTGCCAGTCTTTGAAGTGCAAACTTACTATCACACTAACCTTCTAGATCGAATATTTGCAGGAAAACTCACATCATGGGCAGAGCAGCATAGAGAAAACATCACATCGATCAATACATTCTACCAACACTCACTTTGTAAAACATGGGCTCTGTTCTATTGAAAACACAGCAAGGAGACACTGACATCAGACAGTGAGAAAGTTTCTCCTTATCTGATTCCAAAGTGGCTAATGTGTTCTGGTTAGGAGAAAGAAGTCTTCAAATGTTGCTGTCAGCAGCTACTCGTTTGATGGACAGATTCCTTAGTGACAACCTAAAAGAGTGAGTGACCCTGGAAGCAATTCGTGCTCGCATGCAGCATCGGTTTTAAGGGAACCCTGGGTCAGTTTCACCCAAGAAACTCCTAATGGTAAACAACGTCACCATTGTGTAGTAAAAGAGACACTGAGGGAAGCCAGGAAATGTTGAGGAAGAAAGAAATCTAAGAGACCAAGGGTAGGAGCTTGGGGTGTTCACGATTTGCTTTGCTTTTGTGCAGAGTGCAGCTTGAGTCTCCCCCAGAGAAGTATGGTGTGACCAGAAGGGAAACACTCATTGTCTTACAACTGCAGTCCCTGGAAAAGCATCAAGCGGATGGCAGATCAAAGCAGAAACTTTGCGGGTTACTATTTTGTCATGAAACTTTCTTTTCCATCTTGTAGTCTTCTACAGCTTCTGGTGACATTCATTTGGACACTGAAGGTGAAAGAGTATGACACAACCAGCAGCCTTTACAAAGCAGAGACCAAATCTGAGGGATCCTGGGTCCTCTCAGAGATGCTCAGATGTGGTAAAGTTAATCTAAGAAAGGCCCAGAATCAGAGACTCAAAATTTTTAAAAAGTAGACCAATGCAGGGTACATTCAGAGCCAGAGTATTTAATTGGTTAGATGAGTTCTCCTGACTTCAATTTTAGGTGTCAACAAAAGATTTCACACAGACTGGGGAGATGGTGCAGGAGATAAAGTGCTTTCCTTGCCTGCACAATGACATTAATTTTTTTCTCAGAAATCATATGCTTTAAATAGACAGGTATAACAGTTTTTTTTTGTAATCCCAGTGCTGGAGAGATGACTAAAAGAAGGATTCGTGAAGGATTGTTTCAATGACAAACAACCTACTCAACTCCAGGTCAGTGAGACAGCCTGTTGCAAAGCAAGATGCTCCTGGAGGTTAACTCTTTCGTCCACATATGTGTGCACAAACACATATACACAATGCCCATGTTGTCTTCTGGCCTCAACATGTACATGTCTACACATACATTCAAACATACATACATAATACACACAGAACTCTCTCTCTCTCTCTGTCTCTCTCTCTGTGTCTCTCTCTTTCTCTCTCTCTCTCTCTCTCTCTCACACACACACACACACACACACACAAACATCCAAAGACATGCCTTTCTCTCTCACACATACATAAAAAAGCACTCATACACACACACATACAAAGCCTCTCACACACATCTGTATGCCTCAAATCCAAAACAATTAAACTGATTTCTATTTATTGCCCTACTTCATGTTTATTCTCAGCCTACATTTTCTGCTACAAGAAAATTCCTATTGTCCAACAGAAAACCCAGAAGTTACCTCACAAGCTCCATCACTCCTAGACACTTTGTATATCTTGTTTGTTCTCTGTCTTCTGTCTCTTTTCAGAAGCATCCTGCTGCTGTTTCGGTGCTTGCAGAGGAGGTGGGACCAAAGCACGCTGCTGCTGAAATAACCACTAAATGACTTTACTCCCAGAGGAAGCCTTATCTTAGACTTGCTTGCTACTCTGTGGCCTTGACATGATGTTTGAGAAGTCTCATGGTTGCCCTTCCTTACCTTTGACATAAACACAAACTGTTCATCATCTGGCCATTGCCTAAGAGTGAGTTTTGTCTTACCCTGTGCTGGCCACAGTAAACTATTGCTTCTTCTATGGCTGTGGTTCTTTCTTTGTCTGTCCCTCAGTACTTGCACAGTTGGTCCTAGTCTTTAGTTCCCAGTCCTCTCCTCTGCCCATCTATCTATCTTTCCAGGTCTATCATAGAGTGCTACGACATGACTGTTGCCCCTTTGAATTGTTATCTACTGTAACTGCCTGGAGACCCACACAAGATGGATCCCATTAACTCTCTATTATAGAGGGAAGGAAGGGTTAGTGGAGCCCAGATCTGCCACCAGGATTTAGAGACTGTTAATGATGGATATGGAAAGGGATTCATAGTTCCCTGCCCTTCCCACAATCCCAAGATGTGTTGACAGTGAATGGTTGTTAAAAGAGAGGAGTTCCAAGGCCCCATATTTTCCTCACAGACATATCAATTGCCAGGAACTGCTCTGACTTTCGTAGTGTAGCTGATTGAATGTGTTACTGTACACACACTCATCCAGTGAACATTACTATATGAAACTCCAATTATGCCCATTGATTTGACAACATGGACTTGGATGGAATCTCTGGGACCACATAGACTTTTGTTCACACAAGAGTCCACTAGGAAGCAAAGCCATGAACCCCCCACTAGTCTTTCATGGTAGCTTTGTGTTTCACACATCACACAGTCAGATAGAGAAATCTATTTGAACTATAAACAGCCTGATGATGTAAAAACAAGAGTATGAATGAGGAAGAAGAAACTTGGTCAATGTGAGAGCAGTCACCCAGCCAGTCCTAGGAAGGTGGGAATGTGTGCGGAGTTAGGGCAGCATTTATAACTCAGGGTATAACTTCTGGTCAATTTCACTGGCGATTCTATAAGCAAACATGTGTCTGGGAACTTGTGAGATTCTCCCTTCACAAGGCACTTTCCAGTCTCTGTTCCCATCATAAACTATTTGACTGTGATGTTGATATCAGAGTCATGATCTCTTCTGAAGGGTTCTTTCATACCACCCTACCCCACAGAGACTTATAGGTCAAGTCAATTGTGGACAGTGTCAAGTTTATAAAGCTGTCATGGGTGACCCACAGTTTTTAATCAAAGAGTCTCAGCAGCATTCTGAGATCTGGCATATGCAACATAATCTTGTGAAAAATCATACTGCATGATACTTGCCTGCCTATTTGAATGAGTTTTATGAAGAAAAAGACGTTAACTCTTCGTGAGAACACTTATCCCTAGAGCTCCAAGTGTACTATGTCTGTATACAGTAAGGATATATATAATGCATCTTGGCACTTTGTGGTCCTTAGAGTACTGCACCATAGACACCCTTAGACATAAGACTCAGAAACACTGACTCCCAGATAGCAGTTCTGTTGGTAAAGACATAAAGTTACAAGGGAGTGGAGCAAGAGGAGGTCTGGGATACAAGTGCTTTAATAGCAGGCATAATGTTATATGTATCAAAAGATGGCCTAGTCGGCCATCACTGGAAAGAGAGGCCCATTGGACTTGCAAACTTTATATGCCCCAGTACAGGGGAATGCCAGGGCCAAAAAGGGGGAGTGGGTGGGTAGGGGAGTGGGGGTGGGTTGGTATGGGGGACTTTTGGTATAGCGTTGGAAATGTAAATGAGCTAAATACCTAATAAAAAATGGAAAAAAAAAGCAGGCATAATGTTACATGCCTCCCCCAATGGGACACACATTGCAGCCAAAGTTTATTCTTTTCCATAGTTCCTTTTCCCATGTGAGATATTTGATAACATGGTCAGATGAGGAAACTTGAGTTTTAGAAGAGAAGTTGCTGGTCAAATCACTCTGCTCCCCATTAACAAGGCCAGAGTCCAAGCTCCCTGTCTACCAAGTCTCCATCTCTCATCAATGACCTAGTATTCTTTCATTTCAAAGGCTCACACAAATGCTTTGACTTAATAATCAAACCTCAATTTTTACTGTAATTATTTGTCACCAGAAGCAAAAGTGAACAGAAATCTTTTTGAATAGAATGAATGGATCACAAGAAAATCCTCATTTGCATATTACTTGATAGAGGAAGAACCGATTAAGGCCATAATGCTTTAGAAATCCTTCTAGGGTTCCACTCAGCAAATGAACTTTCAGTTAATTAACTCTTTCTAAATTGGCTCTTGCATATCAGTTTATAACCAGTTCCTACATCCGTGGCAGTACAGACATGCATGTTGTTGTTCTGACTCAGAAGTCTGATGGAAGCCCCTATCTGTTCATACAAAACACCTTGAAATGGAGAGTACTTTGATTTTCCCAGCCTCAGTGATGATTGGATATTTTATCATTTAGAAAGTCCTGTATATCTAGTTAATTTAAGTTCATTGTTTTTCAGCTTTTAAAGTCACAAACTCATAAACTTTTGTTACACATGCACACACACACACACACACACACACACACACAGACACACACAGACACACACACACACACACACACACACACACACACACACACCACAGCATATTTGTGCTAATCGGGCACAGAATGCAAAGACTTACTAAGAGCATATACATGAAGGAGAGCAAACGGCTGATTACACTGATGGATGGGAACAAGGTCTGTAGTGTGTGAAGTGTTCAGCATTAAAATGACAAGCTGATAAAGATCAACATCAATTTAAATTATTTCAGATAACAAAATACAGACTCCAGAGACAGAGATGAAAGACCTATAAATGTGACATACAGTGACAAAACACTGGGCCTATACTATGTTCAAAATGCATACTTCATTTTCAGTAAGCCTACTGGTATTATTTCTGAATCCACCAAGCTATGTTTCAAGTTTATATTACATAGCACTCACTATGTGAATACAGATATGTATTATGTATGAATACACACAAACAAAATAATTAAATTAGTAAGAAGAGATTCCAAACTGTCTCCCACACACTTTCACTTGCAAAGTTTGTCCAATCTAGTCCACTCTAAACCTTTTTTCGGTTTTCCTAGAATGATAGCCCTGGAATTTCTAAGCTACTCTTGCATTATTCCTTGACTTCAGTTAGTGCTCACAAATTACTGTGGTAGCAACAGTGGTTGTGGTTGTAAGAGTGCTTATGATACACAAGGGAAATGTTTAAAGAAAGATCTGGAGTATGCTAGTCAACAGATGAGGATCTGAGTTTTGATCTCAGCACTGATGGAAAAGGAGGCTGACCGGCTTGTCTGTAATGGAAGAGCTGTAGGGGGCAGACAGAGGGAGAACATCAGGCTCACTGGTCAGCCAAACTGACCAGTCACTGAACCAGAGTGAACCACAGTGAAACACCTCATGTCAACAAAGCAAAATAAGCTTGAAAATGAATAAGAAGACCTCTGAACTCAACTATGGATTCCACACATTCATGAACATACATGTGCAGGCATGTACACCATAAATGTGCAGGCATGTGCATGTATACACACATCACACACACACATATACACATCATTCACATACAAATAAAGTAGGAAATCTACATCTTTTTATAAGCTGAATTATAAATGTGTAAAAGGGTATATATATTAAAAGACAGTCTTCCATCACTAGTTCAAAGTGAACATAAAATTTGTTACAGGCACCCCTGAAAAGGACTAGAACTTTCCTAGGTGGTCAGTGTTAAAGCAGTATTCCCCTTCCCCCGATTCTGGCAGGTGTACAGACCAATAAATATCACACGGGTGGTTTTTTTTTCCTTCTATATATATTTTTATTAGATATTTTCTTTATAAACATTTCAAATTTCAAATGCTATCCCAAGATACAATTTGCAAAACACAAGAAAATCAAGAAGAGGGAAGACCAATGGGTGGATACTTCCTTCCTCCTTAGAATAGGGAACAAAATACCCATGAAAGGAGTTACAGAGATAAAGTTTGGAGCTAACACACGGGTGTTCTTTAACGTGTACATGTACTAGTGGGTTTTTGTTCCAAGAGACATATCTATTTTGAATCTAATACAAAAATGACTAAGCATACCAAGTTGGAGCAGGCTGAAAGTGCAGATGTTTTAAGTGTGAAATGTTTTCCACCTACTTAAAAAATAGTGGAGCAGAAATGATTTTGTAAATAGTGTTCTCTTGACTGCCAAGACAGGACAGCTTCCCAAACAGAAATTCCAGGGATATTTTTGCAGTGGGCAGAATGTAAATGAGAACGACCTTAGGGTCCTAAGTGCACAGCAGAGATGCAGAAAGCTTCCAACAGGCTCCTGGGCAATGTACGTATAACATGCCATCTAGAGAGGAAATGATCCCACCTTCTAGGAAATGGGACATTTTCAAAGGCAAAGCCTTCTTATGCCAAAAATACCTAAAAGCTTGATTTTGCTTAAATCTTAGACAGGCTAACATGAAAAGGGATGAGACTAAATTCTCCATAAGAACTAAAATAATTAAGAAAAATCTCAAGAAAAAACAAGAGGGGGGAAGAATGGAGATTTCAGAGACCCCAAGCAAAATGTTAAAAGAGAAAACAAAGACATACTCAACCTAAGCTGTTTAAAACTCAACAAGGCAAAGGAGCTTGGCTTTGCTTAGTAATGAACAAAGGACCCTGGCAGCAGGCTGCTTGCCATGACCTCACAAGCTCTCAGATGACTCTATGATTCATGAGCTGAGTGTGTCTGCTGTGTGTCCACACAAGGGCTGGGGGACACATGCTAGCCCAGCAGCACGCCATCACCCGGTACCATGTGTGAGCAATGCCGAGCATGTGTGACCATCATGGGGCTCTATTTTTAAGATGTGAGTTTACTATGACTTCTAATCCTACTTTAGATGTCGACTTCATGATCTAAAGCAGTATGTTTATTTTAATCCGTGGTATATTTTAGAATTATGACATTATTGCAAAGAAATAAAGAATGAGAGAGGAAAGATTGTATCCAGAGAGTTTTCTGATAGTTGGCTCAAGCCTCTAGAGAGATTAGGAACATGTCAGTGACTCATATAGGCATGTGTTACATGAAAAGAATAAACGTGCTGGCCTCTCAAATATTGTCAAGATGTTTTCTGTACTGAGAACATTGTATAGCAGTCAGAGGTTGGCTTGCTGGCCCGATAGTAGTGATTTCTGTTCCAAGGTCATGGGGAAAGCGGGACCCAGGAGGCATGATGCTTTGCCTTTCTTTTTAATCCCCCTGCATGCTCACACATTGGCTCTCTGGTCACTCTTCCTGATCCAGCTTTACACGGTATCTTGCTTGTTTGATGTTGCTTGAGACAGTCTCATTCACTGTGAGTTCTGGCTGGCTTAGAACTCACCATGTAGAACAAGCTGGCCTCCAACTCATATAAATGCCCCCATCTCAGTCTCTCAAGTGCTAGGATTCAAGACATGACTCATCTTTTTGAGAGGAAGTCTAATGTACTCCAGGCTGTCCTCCAACTTGCTATACAGCCAAGGATGACCTTGAACTCCTGATCTTCCCAAGTGTTGGGGTTAGAGTAGGAGCCACAGTGCCTGGCTTATGTAATGCAGAGAATCAAGACAACAAAGGGCTCTGTTGTGCCTGTTAGGCAGACACCCCACCAGATGAGCCCTATCCTCTCCTTGACTGTCATGAATTAAGAAAATGCAGCAAAGGTAAGCCTAGAGAGATAGGTTGATGTTAAAGCTCTTAATGCACACGTGTGAAGGCTTGAATCCCCAGTAACCATATAAAACATAGTGGAAATACACATTTGTAACCATAACACAACTATAGTGAGATAGATAAATAAGAGAATTCCCAGAAGCTCATGGGCCAGGAAGCCTGGCTTATGCATGATGAACAACTATCTTAAGGAGGGTGGAGGCAACACCAGACAACTCTCTGACCTTCACATTTACACAACAGCATGTGCATGACCACATACACACACACACACACGTGTGTGTGTGTGTATGTGTGTGTGTGTGTGTGTGTGTGTGTGTGCAAATATATGTATACAGGATACATGTAGAAATTAAAAATATATAAATGGTGCAGGACTTTGATCCCATAACTCAGAGGCAAATACAGGCAAATCTCGAAGTTCAAGGGCAGCCAGGGCTACACCAAGAAACCCTGTCTCACAAAACCAAAATAATAAAATAAATACATAAACAAATAAGATGAATTAGAAAAAGAAAACACAAAGTCTAACAGATTATCCACTGCTAGCTTGAAAGCCTGCTTCTCATGACAGAGTAAAACCATTCTCTGTAAAAGTGGTTCTGGCCCAAGGCCCACCTCTCTGCTTCATACAGTCCATTCTTTCTCACCCTGCCTTACATTCACCTCTTTCAAATTTTATTACTTTTTTATTGTTTGAGTATTCTATACATGTTTGTTTCTTCTCAACCCCAGCTCCTACTTTCCAAATATTTCCCATTCCACTCAGCATAATTACCTCCAAATTTCACATTTTTTTAAACCCTCTGAGTCCATTTAGTACTTCCTTTATGTGACCAGGGATAATGCTGCCTATGGGTGCACAGGTAGCCCCTTAGGAGATTCACCCTTGAAGAAAAATGATTCGCCATCTTCCAGCAGTCATCCGTTGTCAGTAGCTCCTCGGCTAGGGGTAGGGTTTTGTTAGTTCTACCTCCATTCATTGTACATCGGTTATGTTGATGGGCTTGATCTTGCTCAGGTTTTGTGAATGCTGTTCCAACCACTGTGAGTTTGTGGCCCTGTTGTGTCTAAAGACACTGCTTAGTTATAGTCATCCACCAACAGTGACACGTACAGTCTTCCTTCACCTTCTTATGTAGTGTTCCCTCAGCCTTTGGAAAAGGGGTGTGGCACAGGTGTCCCACTCAGTATGGAACATTCTGCAGTCTCTCATTCTCTACATGTTGGCCAGAAGGTATTGTTTTAATATCTGTGAGTGCTGCTAGTCTTGGAATCTGTGATGATAAAGGATGTTAGGTGCCTTGCTCGTTAACCATTTGTGGGCTGAGCAAAAACTACATTCGGGATTTCCCACCCTCCTTCACCCCTTCCACTTCACACTTGCTTCCACTGGTTTCTCACTATCAGTTCTGAAATTTTAAGTGACTTCTAAGTCATGCTGTCCAGAGGAACTCCCCAAGATAACCAGCTCTCTGTTCTTGTTACCCTGGTCAAGTCACTTTCACATGAAGCAGGGTTGAAGGGGTCCTTGCAGGAGACACATCAGGCAAAGAAATGAACCACAAAGTGGTAAGAAGAAAAATTCTATTCAGTGTGACTGGATCAAACTTTTAGAGTTTGATGCCAGGCAGTCTGTTGCCAGCATATTTAAACACAATCTAATTTGGAAAAAAAAGTTTTCTGATATAATACAATCTCCAGTGCACAAGGTGGGATAATTACATTGAAATTTAAAGTTCATGTCATTTCTTCCAAAGAGATACATTAGAGATAGGTTACATGTAGTAGCTTAAGGACCTTAAAAAGGATCTGACATGGTCTCAGCCATACAGATAACATAGAGGTCATTGCTTGCTCCCTTGGAGATCTGTGGACACAAGGGCTTTTGTGCTCCCAAACAGGGTCTTCTCCATCTTCTCACTTTCTCTGGTGATGTTCTGATGATATTCTCTGCTTTATTTATTCTTGGTTCATTTCACACATGCATAAAATACATTTAGACCATATTCTCCTCTATGCACCCCATTCTATCTACCTTCCAACCTTCTCCCAACATCCTCCTTCCAACTTCATGCCCTCTTCTTTCATAAACCACTGAGTCCAATTAATGATGCTATGCCTAAGCAATGGATGTAGGGTTTGCACAAGACCAAGCCAGTCAGCTTTATGACATAGATGGAGATAAAGCTTACAAAAATGTTGCGTCTAGCTGAGGACCTATTGGTAATTGATGGCTACTGAGAAAGGAAGAGCCTGTTTTCATAAAGGACATGACCCATTGTAATTTTTTCACTAACAAGTTAACACTTCTTTCCCAAGATTTCACTGATGGGTTCCAAAATATTTATAGGCCATTTCCCAGCATGGCAACTTCATACACTTATTGAATACTTTAATATCACAATCCAAAGTTGAAGATAAAATCCAGAAAACCTTAGATATGTGCATCTCATAGAACCTAGTCCATCTCTGAGGAGTGCCCCCCACCTCAGTTGCTTCAAAACCTCTCCAGAACTATCATTGCTCCATAATTTCCCTTCCCAAGGAACAAAGCTATCTGGGTCGCAGACAGTCCATCCTACAAAGCACTCGTTTCTTTTTAACTTGCCCTGATCATGTGACTCCCTCCTGAGTTCAAAGAAGACGTACTCAGCATGCCGGGCCTTCAGGAGCTTCTTTTGAAGAGGACTAGTGTGGATTTGGAGGAAATCATGTAACTTGCCTTAAGCTCAAATAGTAAGAGAAAGAGAAGAAACAGTTGTTAGGGGAGCTGACCAAATTTTACCTACACCATCTGTGAAAACAGTACATGCTGTTTTCTATGGAAAGTGCAACAGAGAGCATGCCTTGGAATAAGGCTGTGTAGTTCAGAGAACATGACTTCATGACTCGTCCAATTACATCTGAAATGTCTGCCCCATAGATTCTCAAAAATGCAAATTACAGGTTCTCTCAGTCTCATAAAAAAACTGATAATGTGGTTTGCCAGTGTAGTGATATAGTAGTCTTTTCTATGATTGTTTTTGTTGAGAAGTATTTTTTGAGACTGGCTCTCACTGTGATTCTCTGGCTGGTCTGGAATTCACTGTGTAGACCAGATTGGACTGAAACTCACAAAGATCAGTTTGCCTATGCCTCTCAAGAGCTAAGATTAAAGACATATAGTAGCACATCCAAGCTGAGAATATTTCTATTTTCTTTCCCCACCAATAAATAAATAAATAAATACCTAAACACACACACACACACACACACACACACACACACACACATATGATGTGGTCCTTATTTGTCCCATAGATTTTATATATTAAAGAAAACTCAAACCACTGACAACTGCTAAGCTATTATAGAACATCCTTATTCTGTAAAGCCTTTTGCAACATATTAATCTGCAAGAGCAAATTACCTTGGAAGTTTCCTGAAGAGGAGCAGAACTAAGCAAAAGGGTATTAAGAAGTAGCAGTTGCCATGCAGTCACCACTAATTCTCCCTTTACAGACATTCTAAGTTCATGGCTTTGTTATCTTCAGTGTTAGGATTTAACCATGAATTCTCTTCTGAGAGGCTCATGTGTTTCACCTATGGCGCTCAGTGCAGCTGTGCTCAAAGCTGAGGCTGTGAAGAAGTAAATGTGTCATAAGAGCAGTGACTTTGTCAATGGATTTATTCCTTTATAGAGTCCATAGCCTCTGATAGGCCCAATCCACACATGGCCGCATTGCCTGATGGGTCCATGCCCTGATTGATCTATCCTCTGATGAAGTCCTTGATGGTTCTATTGCCCTATAGGTCCATACCCTGATAAGATCATGTGCGAGCATTCATACATTAATAGCAAGACTGGAAGATGGTAACTGTGTTCGGCAGTGGTGCCTAAGTAGAAGAAGTCAGGTCACTAAGGATTGTGTCCTAAAAAGAAACAACCTGGTCTTAGCCTATTCTGTCTTTCTATGTTTGTTGACTACCATGAGTAGAGTAAGATGCCTCTTACATACAGTCTACTATGATGTTCTTCTGCACAGGCCATGCTGCTTTGGGGACCTGTCACTTCCCCTGAAAGCATGTTTATTTTTCTTACAAAAGATAGTAGAAACACAAGAGGCCAACAAGATAATGTAGGCAAAGTTAAACATATAACATGCTACATTACAAGCAAGCCAGTGAGCAGTGCTGTAAGAGAGCACAATACATCATGAAGAGAGAAATTGAGGGCAAGTATACAGTTCCCTTATTCACATTAGTCTGAATGGGATTCATTCTCATACAGAAAAATCTTGCCCCTCCAACACATTGTCAACATGCCCATCTCATCGCAAAGTTAGGCAAAGACTTCCAGCTCTTATGATAGACAATGAGTTCAGAGGGCCAGGCTCTACGAGCTACTTAGGTAAGTTGTCAATTCTGCCCACACTGCATGTAACTTAAGTGGTAGGACAGAGATGGGGTTGACAAGAAAGATCAGTCACCCTTCTGTGGCATGCTAAGTCACTGGGCAGTTGCCCTGGACTGTAATCAGATCTATTTCTTGGCTAGCCCCAGGTCTCAATCCCTAGAGGATCCTCTGTTCACATAATCCTCTTAGTGTATATTTAAGAGTATTAGAGAAAATGTCATCTTGATGGATCCCAAAGACTATCTCATGTCACAGATTTGTCACTATCTTTTTAATCTATACTGGTGGCAATGTAGCTACTTCCCCTTGTCGGGGTGGGGAGAAGAGAGAGAAAGAGAGAAGACAATTTCTTTTCAATGTGTCAGGTTGTGCCCAACTCTGTGGAAAAGCTATACTTTTTTTTTTTTTTAAGAAAGTATCTCACTATGTACCTGCCTAACTTGGAACACACTGTGTTGATCAGGATAGCTCAAGTTCACAGAAATCCACCTGCCTTTTGTAATTACCTAAGGCTACAGTTTTAATCTCTTAATTAGTTCATTATCACTTATTACTATATTTCTTGTTTCCAAGTTTTCATTTGATTTTTATTTTATTTTTTATTTTATCCAAACTTTGTCTTGGTTAGCATTTCTTTTTTAATAACTTTGGTTAATAATTAGTCTTAGCTTTTTACATACATGAAAATAGATTTGCATAATTTTCCATCCCTATCCTATAAAGAGTAAGTTTTGGGGTAGGGAGAGTTATGAATGTAAAAATCACTTCCCTTCTAAGCACTAAAGATAATGATGCACTTCCTTCCAGTCCCGAGTTCTACCAAAGAAAACAAATCCACGTTTCACATAAGATAGATGCTTTTCCTGACTCATTAAGATTGTATATATTTTTGTTGTTGTTTTGAGGTTTAAAAACAGCATGTATAAAGTGTATCTGGATCTTTTTGAGTTCATAGAGTCCATCTCTCCAAGGTTTCCCAAAGGCTTGTGAGTCTTCATCTTTCGATAGTTGTTGTTTTCTATTGTTTCTTCGATTATTTTTTACTTTGAGAAACTTCTACAGTGTTGATAATTGACCATTCAATTTGAATCTTCCATGCTCTCTATTGTCTTTTCCTGGTGAATTCTAAAGTTATTTTTGCTTAATTTCACAGCTATGAATTTATGTTTCAGTAATGATGACATGATATAAAAACTCAATTACTTCTTGGTAGATTCCATTGTCTTCATCTGAAGAGTCTCTTGGTTCATGGGACTGTATAGGATCTCATCCCACTAGGTATATGTTATATTGATTCTGTAGCCTTCTCCAGCAAGCTACATTGTCCCTGTTTTATCAGACAGCTTGTTTGCTAACTTCATGTATAATAGCCACTAACACTGGGCTGCATGAGTATGATGTATTCAGTAACCCTTGCTCATCTATTTGTTTCTTTTGACTAAAATCCATAATTTACCAACATTGGAAAAGGGCTGGACAACATGTCAATAAAGAAGTCTGAGAAAATTATTTAATTGGTTATCAGAAGCCACCAGTGCCTTCTCTGATCCAACTTCAACATTCTCTATCCCAGGATTAAAAACAAAACAAAACCCAACCTCCAGTAGCATGGTACTTGAAACTGAGCATGGATCAATGTACTAACGAATCCCAGTTTGTTGTGCCAATTAACAGCATGAACTTCTCCATAGGCATTGTTTCTGCTTCTTGAATTTAAAGTCTGTAGGTTTAAAAGATCCCTAAAGGTATCTCGCCACACGTTTCTCTGCTGTTTCTTATTGTGTATTTTAAGAGTTGCACTTTTCTCAGTAAGCTGATTCCATGCATTTTATTACAGTCATTTGTCTTGTTTTACAATGGTATTATAAACTTAAATGTTTTAAATATTAAAATATTCCTCTGTTTAATTTAGGGATTTGGAGCCTGTGAACTTACTCTCCATCTTGATCCCATCTTTTCTACAACCTCATTTAGTTTACACTATTAGCATACTAATTTCATTAATGTCCTTAACAGATTGCACTAGGATAAACTTTCAATCCACCAAAGTCAAAATAACACAAATTATGAATCAGCAGTTTAAATGAATGAGATTTTATTGCTGATTAATGAGTGTTTGTCTATACAACACCCGAACAAACCTGTCAACTAAAGGGAAAAACACAATCATTTGAACCAATTTCAAGAGGCCGTGCTTTGCTTTTAAATAGTTGTACCCATGCCATGTAGACACAGATTGAGGTACACATGACCTATGAAGTCACTGAAGTAATTAGAAGTTATGTGATTTTTCCTTCAGATAACACAGCCAAGTAGCCATTTGGTCAAGAATAGCCCCAATGTGCTTTGCCTGCTGCAAATCCTTTTGGATTTATTTTTCAGCTCATTCAATCGATTTATGACTTTGTAAGCTAAGCCAAGAAAATGCATCATGAGCCACCCTGCGAACTAAGGAACATTTAGTTCACGTACCCTCCAGCTCCTACACTAACAAGCAACAGCAACGCCACAGCACAAATTATCTCCAATAGCATTAATTCCCTTAACACATAACATGTGGCCAAGCAATGGGACCCTTTCCAAGCTATGTTTTCTAGAACACGGTGCTTATTAAACTCCTCTCTAGGAACACATGAGAAACAATCAGTGGCAATCTGCTTTGCACCCCAGCACCCCTGCCCCCTCCCAAAAAAGCCCTCTCAAAATGTGCAAGGCTATCTCAGTCATAAATGCCTCTCAGCTTTGAAAGACTTATATAAAGAAGAGCGTTTATTATTGGGGATCATTGATTCAGTGTTCACATTGAGAAGTAGGATAGTATTTGAAAGATAATGCTCTGGTCTGTGGTAGTGGACATCTGTGCTTTCCACATCTGTGCCAGGGCAGAGGCTTGGTGTGGACAGAAAGGGAAGAGACTCAGAGACCATTAGATACATCGGAAGTCTTGAGGAAAGAAACAATTTCTTCAATAACAAAGACTGTTATGCTTTTAAATAACAAGCATGAAGGCAATTATTTTTGCAGAGAATCTGACTGTATTGCTGTCATACCTACAAAAATCTATTATTATCCTGTATTTGTAGAAAAGCCGTCCTGTCCAACCAAAAAGCAAACCAATTTATGATTCTATCTTCAAAGATTTCCAAGTTATGAATGATTTCTTCATAGGAAATATAGGAAGGACCGTGGAATGCAAGAGAACGGGTTTCAGAAGGACAAGCGAGATCTGCACCACATGGGAGAACAGGATCACTAATAGCATCGGCCTGACGGCTGCGACTCCTCAAGGTATCAAAGCTTTGGGGAAATGGCAGAATGTTGTTTCATGGACATTTTATCTTTTTAAATGTTTCTGTATTGAAACTTTAATCAAGTCTTATGGCTTAATTTTCTCATTTGTATCCCTGTGTAGCAATAGGAAACATGTGTGAACTGAACCTCCTTTTTGGTATGTATCAACATATGAGCCTTTACAGATGCATGCCCCTGCTTGACATCATTTTCCTTCTATGAACGAACAAGACCATTTTGATTAGGAACCTATTTATTTTTAGTGCTAAACCCACTAGGGAGGGACCGTATCTAATTGAGTGGTGAACTACACCCTCCATATTGATGTGAAACACAGTACCTAGAGGAGAGAATGTGAGCCAGAGTTTTCCCTTGAATAAGTTCAGTAAACCCATACATTTAGATCTGCAAAGACAGTTTTCCATTCTCCAGCAGATCAACTTAAGGCACAGATTTTAAAGAAGAGTTTATAGCTACCTAAATAGTAAGGTGCCACCTAGAGCTATCAAATTTATCCATTGGGTAGGGCCCTGATACAAAACTCTGGATCCACAAATCATATTCAAGTTCAGGAGTCAAAACTCTACCTTCACACTCCCTCTGTTTCAACATCTCCAGGGAGCCAGCAGTGAAAGAAGCAATGATGATGGTGCATTCATTTTCTTCCTTATTTTCAGCCTTCTCTTGTCTGTCAGAATTTTGTTCATCCAAAGGGTTTTTGGTTTTTGTTTATTTGTTTTGTTTTGTTTTGTTTTGTTTTCATGAAATCTCCTTCAGGTTTCTATTTTATCTGTGGAGTAGTCATCTGATATTTGATCCTAGGTCAGATAAGTCTAGAAGTTCTGAGAGCTGACATACTTCATACTGCATATTAATCATACTAATCAAATTAGACTAATAAATTAGAGTCTAATCATATTCTTGACTGAAACCAAATGTCCACACTATCTCTGGTGAGGCAGGCTCCTCCTATTGGTCCTCACTTACAAATATGTACATATATTAGATTTTTATTCTGACACCAAATGCATAAATCGGTTTCAATTCTACTTTCCACTATGTTTAAAATAGTTGATGGGTCATTTCTAGCAGTAAGTTATTTCATAAAGGTTTTTACAGCTTGCTAGAGCTACTACCAGGTGGGAAGAAGTATGGTGTTGGGGGATTCAGGACAATTTACACTGATGGAACGTCAGTCCTTCCTAAGCGTGTGCAAAGATGTAGAGACCTGGGAGAAATTAATATGAATATCAAAATTGATAAAACCAAGCACAGTTTGTACAAATGACACCCATGTCTTATTTCTTGAAGGAGCTCTGCATGGTAGTTTGGGAAAATGAGTGAAAACATCCTCTCATCAGCATGGGCTAAAGGTCAAAGTAGAGAAGACTAATAAGAGGCAGACAAATAAGAGTGAGGGCATTGGACAGGACTGGGTGTGAATGAAGGAACCCGGCCCACAGGAAATTTTTCTACAATTCTATCCTCAGAAGCTTCTGGATACTCAGCAAGGACAATAGGCATTGCAGCCCTTCTTCATCTTCAGACCACTTTAAAACTGATGTTAAGGACTGGAAACATGGCTCTGTGGTTAAGACCAGTTGTTGCTCTTGCCAAGGACCCAGATTCAGTCTCTATCACCTATGTCAAGCAGGTCACAAACCACCTGTAATTCCAGGTGCAGGGTGTCCAACACCATCTTCTGGCCTCTGTGGCCCAAGGTGGACACATTATAATAATATGAATAAAATAAACAAAATAAAAAATAAGCAGACATGAAGACAAGAAATACACTGTGTATCGCTTTAATTAGGTTGTTTGTGAAATCCCATCAGCATATGCAAGGAGGGAAGGCTGGCTTAGCTTCTAATGGGATGCACCACATTAATTAGTTGGAATTACCATTTTCTAGTTGTCATGCTTCCAAGATCATCCTATATGCATCAGTTTTGAGAAACAGCTAGGTATGGTCTTTATCTTCTTTATAGTCTGGTGCCTTGTTTCCCTGTTGAAATGTATGTTAAGTTCTTGTGTGAATCCCATGCTTTAACTGCATTTTACATATTTCAAAACTTCCCTTTAAAATAGAGAATACTAGCAGAGTATCGTGGCTCATGACTGCACTCTCAGTAGTCAGGAGGCAGAGGCATGAGGTTGAATCAGGAGTTCTGGGTCATCCCACAACCAGTAGGGTTTAATCTAATTCTACCTATACATTCATTGTTTTCATAGAGTTTAGGCCACCCCGTTATAAGAGACTGTCTAAAGACAAACTAGCAAACAATGAAACAAGCAAACCAACCAAAATCAATGACATAACTTCATGACAAACTGACCAGTGTACCTCTCTGTGATTATGGCCTTGCCCTGGTCTCAGGACACACAATTCTGACAGAGAAGCCAGGTTCGCAGCCTGTGTGTATATCTTAGCTGAATTATGTTTGGAGGCTAATAGAAAGAAAATCCAATATATCTGAAAAGTCCGTGCATAAGCACTCCACAAAACACAGGGACCTATGAAGAAAGATGGATCAACTTAGCACAAGATTGCACACCGGGGCATGACTAGGGATCTGCAATTATAGGAGAACATGTTGAAAGGTGGGAACCCCTGTCCCCATCTTCAGACTTTTCAAAGCAGTACAAAACTGGGGAAGTGCCAAACTTTCATTTTCCGATGAGATTAAACAAAACAATGTGCCCACATGCAACCCTTCCTCTGACTAGCAAGGTAGCAAAACTGAAACTCAGACTCATACGGGGCCTCAACTCCAAGTTAAGAAACAGCACTGAGAACGATCCCATGGCTTTGCAAAGCACAGCGGTTTGAGGAGAAAACACAGCACACAGAACTCTGCAATCTGGTTCTGCTAAGGCAGAAAGCTGTTTTCTATTGAGTCTTGAGACTCAGGGCAGTGTTTGATTAGCATTCTCCTCCCTTCCCTCCATGATAATATAAAACTTCTCTCATGTATGAATGTGAAGGAAATTCTTCTGAAGTCAGTCCCATGACAGTGACATAAAGACGTGTTTTTTGTCTCAATGTCCCAGCAGGTAAGCCATTTACAACACTTCATGGTTCTCTGGAAGTGCCTCCTTCTTTACTCTTGAATCTGTATCTTTCTTCTCTTTCAGAGACCTGTGTCTGCTTTTATCCTTTGTTTTGTACTCTCACAAACATTGAGACTCCCCATGTCTCAACAGAACCACTGGCTGGTTCCCTAACCACTTTTTCCTCCACTGTCATCAGTATGTTTCAATCTAATGCTCCCTGTGCCATTGTTGGGTTGACATCTAACAGACCTGAAGGACTTCAGATAATCTCTTCCATTGCTTTTAGAATGAAGTTCAAGTCTCTTGATTGGTCCCTTCTATCTTCATTCTCTTGATAACCACCTCTTCAGAAAGTTTGCCTACATTTCTAAGACCTAACTTCAAAGTGTGTACATTTTCAAAACTCAAATATCAGAGTATAATGAAATGTTTCACTTGTTATTGTATGGCTGGTGATGTTTAATCTTACAATTTCCCCATATTTCAGTTCAGGATTCATAGTCAGATACCTACCTCCATCTGTAGTCCTAGCATTGGGAAGGCTGAAGCCAAAGCCTCATTAGTTCCAGGCTACAGAAAGAAGTCATCATCAGAGAAAAGGAGTGAAACACCTAGCATTGGAAAATGATCCAAAAGGTAAGTTTTAATCAAGATTATCATTCATCTCTTGCCCCACCTCTGAAGAGACTGGTTGTTAAAAAAAAATGTGCTTTTTCCTTTTCTTTTAATTCTGTTTCATGGTAAAATGTTTAAGAAATTCACATAATGTACTTTTCTCCAAGTTTCCTAGAAATTGGATATATTAAATCCAGAGCTACATCACTGATATCACCAGCACTGTGGCTATTTACAGATTATATTTTTGAGACAAGGTCTTATCCTCCAATGGCAACCTCCCAAGTGCTAGGTTTATAGGAATGTACCACCATCCAGTTGTTTGCCTTATTCACAATACCCCTTGGTTCTAGAGTTTACTAACTTCGCTGTAGGTGAAACATCTTAGTTTTTCTAGAGCATGAACACTAAAGCCAATGCTAGATTCTGGCTTATGAAGAATATGAAAAACAACACTCAGAAGCAATTTTTAAAAATGCTCTCCAAACAAACAAAATTGAAATTTCATGGTTTTGCCAGTATATATCCAGATTCTATCATATGTCCAAATCTCCCCCTCCCCCAGCATCCATTATGTTTAGTCTTATGTACTTAAAGGAAAAGTCACACTGTAAACTCTTACAAAATGTGCTTTAACAATTGATAAAGCAAGGATAATAATTTTGAGTGTTTATGTGAGCACAATTTCATATTCAGTGCTTCCCAATGACTTCATCGCAAGCTTGGAAACGTATCATAAATGGTAAGACGTTTAAGAGATGGGGGCTCCCGGGGATTCTTCGGGCTATGGCATGACATGCCCTTGATGGAATATAAATACCAGTGTCTTTCTCACATATGCTCTTTTCTAATCTTGCTCTCACCCTCCTTAACCTCTGTCACACATATCCACCATGAAGACATCTCTAAAGGCAATATGGCTACAGACTACACACTGAAACCTCCAACACTGTGAGTGAAATTAAACCTTTTCTTTATTTCATTTGACTGTCTCAGGCATTTTATTACAGTCACTGAAAGCTGAAGAGCTTGTTAGCCACACATTGTAAGTACATTAACTTTGTACAGCACAGACCTCTGATGGAGCTCTTATTTAGAAACGAGATGGTAGAAGCAAGGAGAAGTTGGGCCTTTTGACTAAGATCACATAGCTGGTAGATGAAGGAGTGGGATTTTGAACCCAGATAGCTCTCTTGCCAGAAGCAGCAACTGTAATTTTAACAGCAATTCTGAATGAGGCTGTAATTAACTGCACAAAAGGTATTTGTCTGAGGAAAAATATGTTGGAACCATGTCTTGAGAATTGTCCCAGAGACTGTAAAAACAACATCATGTTAAGTGAATAATCATTTCAATTAATTTCTAAATAACAACTTGAACAAATGTAAGCACATTTTCCTCTGCAGCTCTGCCAAGGATTAACTTGTGTTTTTAAGTTAGTCACTTGAGTTTAGCTGTATTGTATCTATGCAGGAGTGAGACTGCTTCAGAAAGGTTATGTGGATGGCAACACTCAGAATTCATACAAACTTCCTTCATTTCCAGCTACCTATACAAACTGACCTAATATATGGGGTATAAAACAAGCTATTGTGCTGTGTTTCCTATGGTATATGGCATATATGTATGTTGCATTCCCTATAGTATAGGTATGTCTACTGCACTTACATGTGGTAGTCTGCATTCTCAGTTGCTACTTGTTGACCATTAGCTTTAAAGAAGAATAATTTCAGTCTAATTCCCTAACATAATTTTAAAGGCAAATTGAATTCTCAGCTTAAACTAATTTAAAAAATAATGTTTTTAAAAGAAAGAGAAAGGGATAGAGAGAAAAAGAGAGAGGGTATGAAAGAGCCAACACTCAGCTACCTTTTATTTACTCTTTGAAGGGAGTGGGTTGGGAGGAGGTGGCTTGGACACAGGACAGGACATTTCTGTCTAAAACTTTCCACATGATGAAGTTAATTATCATTTTGTCTCTGCAGACCTTCCTAGAAGTGCCAACATCTGTTCAGTGAGGAGAACATCTGCTAGTCAAGTGAAGATATTAGGAGATAAGCTGCTTACTCAGACGGTTAGGGCATGATGAAGAAATTATAATAAATTGGAAAATTAAGATTAGGATCTGGGCATAATTAGCAGTTCGTTTTAGGCCAAATGCTGTAATTTTTGAACACATAATTAATGAGGTTGGAAGCGTCCATTGACTGTCAGCAGCTATGCCTGAGAGTAGCTCAGAAATCTGTTCACCAGAGCCGTGGGTCACAGGTTTGCTTGGGGTTAGTGCTTGCAAGTAAGCATGCAGTGAGAGGTCAGATTCCAAAGTTTCCAGACAACATTGTCCTGAGCCACTTGTCCTGGGTGAAGAGCATGATGTCAAAGCATGGTGCAACTATTGGAACGGTGTGTCACTGTGTTCACGTGTGTGTGTGTGTGTGTGTGTGTGTGTGTGTGTGTGTTTGTGTGTGTGTGTATGTGTGTGTATGAGAGAGAGAGAGAGAGAGAGAGAGAGGGCAGTGAGGGTCTAGAACACTATTCGACTTTTATCTTATTGTTCAATTTTATTCTTAGTATTATCATTGTGTTTGTATATGTATGATGGGGCACATGTGAGCTATGATGGGTCAGAAGACAAGTCTACAGAGTTGCTTGTCTCCTTTCACTTTCATTCTAGCTCTAGGGATTGAATTCAGGTTGATAGGTTTGCAAGGCAAGTACTCTATCTAACTCACTAAGCCATCTCACCAGCCACGGGTTTTGTACTTTCTCAATTTTCACGTGCATGATCTTCCCTGTTTTTCAACAGTGCCGTGACACAGACTATCTACATAGTCTTCTTATTTTAAATCCATGAGAGTCACTTCCAAGTACTCATGTGGTCAATCTGAATGACAGAGATTTTGTTTCATTTGTTCTAAATAGGGTGTCACCAGTAGTTTGGGGGGAGGCTTTAAGCCTCAGCCTTCCATGTACTAGTTACAAGCATGATTCGCTGCACTCAACTTAGGACTTGAAAATATAAATTTAGATACTTAATCGCATATAATTTGAATAAACTGATTAACATACAAGATGTATAACCTAAACCTTCAACTTTAACACTAGAGGCATAATAAGAGCATAACCATCATAATATTAGAAGCACACAACATATGCATGTTTACTCAACATGGTCTTAGTCAACATGCTCACTTGCTCAAGCTCTGTCACTGTCTCTCTCTCTCTCTCTCTCTCTCTGTGTGTGTGTGTGTGTGTGTGTGTGTATGTGTGTGTCTCAAAAACTTCAATTTACTATCATTTTGAAAGCTAAAATTACAATTTATATTTTTTTATTTATTGAATATTTTCTTTATTTACATTTCAAATATTATCCCCTTTCCTGGTTTCCCCTCCGAAAAACACCCTCCCCATATCCCCTATGCCCCTCCCCCTCCCCCTTCTAAGCAACCCACCCACTCCCAATTCCTGGCTGTGGCATTCCCCACTGTGGCATAGAGCCTTTACAGAACCAGGGGTCTCCAATTGATTGACTAGGCCATCCTCTGCTACATTTGCAGCTAGAGCCATGTGTCCCACCATGTATTTTCTTTGATTGGTGGTTTAGTCCCAGGGAGCTGTGGGTGTACTGGCTAGTTCATACTGTTGTTCCTCCTATGGGGCTGCAAACTCCTTCAGCTCCTTGAGTACTTTCTCTAGCTCCTTCATTGGAGAATCCTATGCTCAGTCGAATGGATGGCTGTGAGCATCCACCTCTGTATTTGTAAGGCACAGGCAGAGCCTCTCAGGAGAGAGCTATATCAGGCTCCTGTCAGCAAGCACTTGTTGGTATCCACAACAGTGCCTGGGTTTGGTGATTGTAAATGGGATGGATTCTCAGGTGACTCAGTCTCTAGATGGTCATTTTTTCAGTCTCTACTCCACACTTTGTCTCTGTAACTCCTTCCATGGGTATTTTGTTCCCTTCTTCTAAGATGGATAGAAGTATCCGCACTATGGTCTTCCTTCTTCTTGAGTTTCATGTGGTTTTTACCATTTACATTTTACAATTTACATTTTAATATTTCTACCCCGTTGACATTATGACTCTTTATTTCAATCAATTTAGACAAAAATTCAGTACAAATTTATTTGGTACAAATCCTTATTTTCAAGTAAATTATGTAGGTTTTTTTTTTTAAGTTGGAAGTTGGGCTCTTGAAAGATTAGCCATTTAAAGTTTGTGTTGATAAGCAAGTTCCTGGTTTTTCCCAAGTAGGAAGAGTGGAAGAGTGATTTCCAGAGCAAACTACAAGGCTGACGGAGGATAAGAGTCTATGTCTGTGTTTGTAGTGATGCTAAGAACCCGTGCTTCTCATTGTCTCTAGCTTACATACAAGCTACTCCTGTTTGTTAAGAAAAATGAATCTGGGCTCTCCCCAGGATGGGCACATCCTGAGTATAGAACAGGCACGGTTGTCTAGCTTTAAGCATTACGTGTGTTTGTGTGTGTGTGTGTGTGTGTGTGTGTGTGTGTGTGTGTGTGTGTGTGTGTTTCTGAAAGAAACTCTTGCTGGCCTAGAATTCTCTATGTAGACAAAGATGGGCTAAAAAGTTACAGACAACTGCTTGCCTCTGCCTGCCAGTTCTGAGAGTAAAGGCACGTGTTTAATTCCAACCTTCAGCAATGTCTATTGCATTTGTCTTTAAGCTGTTACTGTGACCTGTGAGTCCAGTGTCATCAAATCACTTTTGTATATAAAATGATAGCTAAATCCACAAAAAGAGTCAGATGAATCCACAGGTCTATCAACACCTCAATATGTGTCCTGAAGTGTTAAAAAAAGGTCTTGGGTAGGAACAGATATGCCTAACCTGTGATAACCCTCTTCCTAGAGCTCAATGTCTAACTACAAATTAGGAAAAAAGAAAACAATGAGGATGTGGATAAGTTGGTAGAAACCCCAAGAGCTATGTGACTTCACTGTGTCCCCACCATCCTGCCCCTAAACTATGAAGCCCTCAGTGTCCTGAGCAGCATGTTCACTTCATTGGTTCTGTCCTTTGCATTCTCATATCTGTCTGCATCGAGACACTGGTGTGCACAGGCAGAGACCCCAGACACAGTCACTCTCCTCTTCTGTGTCCTTGTCACTGGGACCATCACTGGTTCACTGCAGAAGGGCTGTTGAATGTTGGATTAGCAAGCTTGATCTGCTGTAGGATATCCTGCATGAAGCCCACACAAACTTTCACTATCGACATTCAGATAAAGTAGTATTTCATACTACTTCTAGTCACGGATTCTTCTGAAAGATCAGAAATGACTTTAGGAGACACATATTTCTTAACTCTGATGTTATAGGAATATTTGACTTATTGCACAAAAAATAGAAGAGACATTTTCCAGGACTCTGATAATATGAGGTAACTGTGTAATCTGATTCAAAAATGGCCTCTAAAGAAATTGACCCTTATCTAGCCAGCACCAGTAAAGCAACTCTCTCCCAAGTATTAAAAGAAGCTATGTTACTGTTTCAGCATAACTGTCATGTGCTAGATTGCCGATATATGACCAACAAGGCAGCATACTTAGTCCCTAAAACTATATTTTGCAAATAATGTTTCTGAAAATGCATGCAGAGAAGTTCTGCAATATGAAATAGTCTTTAAAATGGTCAAATGAAGAAATCTGGTTTTCCTGGAGTCAAGAAACTTATGATTTCTACAAAATATTTCCAAACTAAATTTATCTTAGCTCTAACCTGAGTGGTGAAATTTTAGAGATTGTAAGAAGTATCCAGTTTTTTTTTTCTAAGAGAAATCTTCACGGACCATAATACAATCCATTCTTCTCACAATTAGGTGCATACAGAGCACTGTCTGGGACACAAAGGGAGGTCAACACCATGGGTTTTGCTCAGTTTGTGAGGATTTTAGTCAAGTGTCTTTGAATAAAGAAAGATAGACTCCAAAGAAAGCTGAGGGACTGGCACATAGCCTTACCTTAGAGTGCTTGCCTAGCATACCACAAGCTCTAGGATCAGTGCTCAGCACCGCATTATGACCTGGGTGTATGCGCACATGCCTGTAATTTCATCACTGAGAGCTCCAGGGGCAAGCAGAAGCTCAAAATCACCCTTAAATACATAATGATTTGAGGTCAGCCCGGGGTATATATATATCTGCAATCCTTACTGTCCCATACTGAACCTGTTTCAGGTTCTACCTACAATGGTTCCTTTACATGTTTGGTGTATGTCTGGCTTACACATAAGATGTACACATCTACATTAACAGAAGGCTGGGGGGAAAGCTCAGTATTCAAGTACCATCTGCTATACATACATGATAACTTAAATTTGATCCCCAGTAGCTGCATAAAAGCTGAATGCAGTGGCTTGAGTCTCGAATCCCAGCAGTACTGACGGAAAGACTGGAGGGTCCTTGGAATTTGCTGGCTAGTGTAGCTTACTAGATGAGCTCTTGATTTAGTGAGTTTCTGTCTCCAAAATAAGATGGAAGGCCAGTGAGGTGGCTTGGAGCATGAAAGTACTTGCCACTAAACCTGATTACCAAAACTCCACCCCCAAGAAACAAATGGTAGAAGAAGAGAAACATTTTCTGAATGTCATTGTGGGGTGTGTGTGTGTGTGTGTGTGTGTGTGTGTGTGTGTGTGTGTGCATGGTCACAGACATAACCCCCATATACCCGTATATGCACACACATGTATTCACAGATACACCACAGGTACACATACATAAATGCAGAATAAGTAAGCAAATAAACATAGTTTAAAATTTCTAAAAAATAGATGGAAAGCAATTGAGAAAGACATCTGACTTTATACCTCCACATGCATCTACACATGTACTCATACTCACAAGTACATACACACACATACACACACATGAAAAATATCAAAATGAATAGTACTTTTGTTTAGAAAACTTAAAGTTCAATTCTAGAAGTCCTTGTGTTCAATTTTCTGTAAAATATTCTTATTACATTGATATGTAATTGAAAATATGTATAAATGAAGTCTAGTTCTATAAATACATTAATTCTGTACATACTCATTCATTTTTGTGTTTTGTGATTTTATTTCAAAAAAAACCTTCAATCCTCAATGGGTCAGATAGAAATGTTTAGATGTAAGCAGTATATCAGCCTCTTCTGAAGCCAACCACATCCGCTATCAGATCCAAAATACATCAAGCCCACCATACTGTTCCTTCATGCTTAATCTTCCATCCACTGAACATTGAACACAAGTTTTCACAAAAATATCATTTGATCTAGAAAGATCTGCCAGAGACTGGAACACATTCTCTAGTCTTAATTGAAGCTTAGTATAAATATCAACTCAAGTTTTCCCAGAGATTTCAACAGTTACAAGGTCCAGGGCACAATGTGTATATACACCATGTATTTGCATAGAAACTTGATACTTCTAAAAGCATTTTCATAGGCATTAATTCAATTAATCCTCAAAAAGGCTACAAAATAAATCTCACTTAACAAACTTACCAGACAAAAATGTCCTGATCAGCACTTCCATCTGATGCTCAAGTGTCAGGCATCTTCTAACGAAAGCACATGACTCTCCTTAGCAGCAAGAGCACAGACTTAGCAACAGCGACTCCATAAGGCACTTTGCGGTAGGTTCTTTCAAGAAATTATGTTGGCCCTGGCATTCCCCTGTACTGGGGCATATAAAGTTTGCAAGTCCAATGGGCCTCTCTTTGCAGTGATGGCCGAAGGGATTGGGGGGGGTGGGTATGGGGGACCTTTGGGATAGCATTGAAAATGTAAATGAGGAAAATACCTAATTTTTTAAAAAGGCAAAAAAAAAAAAAATCCCTGTGGAGTAATTACCTAAGTAACTGACTCCATGAAGGGAATTAGTGGTATTCATTTTTTATAAATACATAGGTGGAGAGAACCTGACAGCTTCTGGAACAGGCAGAAGCACAGAGGCGCTGAGGCAGCACCCTGTGTGGGCCGGGGACAGCCGGCCACCTTCCGGACCGGAGGACAGGTGCCCGCCCGGCTGGGGAGGCGGCCTAAGCCACAGCAGCAGCGGTCGCCATCTTGGTCCGAGACCCGCCGAACTTAGGAAATTAGTCTGAACAGGTGAGAGGGTGCGCCAGAGAACCTGACAGCTTCTGGAACAGGCAGAAGCACAGAGGCGCTGAGGCAGCACCCTGTGTGGGCCGGGGACAGCCGGCCACCTTCCGGACCGGAGGACAGGTGCCCGCCCGGCTGGGGAGGCGGCCTAAGCCACAGCAGCAGCGGTCGCCATCTTGGTCCCGGGACTCCAAGGAACTTAGGAATTTAGTCTGCTTAGGTGAGAGTCTGTACCACCTGGGAACTGCCAAAGCAACACACTGTCTGAGAAAGGTCCTGTTTTGGGCCTTCTTCTTCGGCCAGGAGGAGGTCCAAATACAAGATATCTGCGCACCTTCCCTGTAAGAGAGCTTGCCAGCAGAGAGTGCTCTGAGCACTGAAACTCAGAGGAGAGAATCTGTCTCCCAGGTCTGCTGATAGACGGTAACAGAATCACCAGAAGAACAATCTCTAAACAGAGTCAACTATAACTACTAACTCCAGAGATTACCAGATGGCGAAAGGTAAACGGAGGAATCTTACTAACAGGAACCAAGACCACTCACCATCACCAGAACCCAGCACACCCACTTCGCCCAGTCCAGGGAACCCCAACACACCTGAGAACCTAGACCTAGATTTAAAAGCATATCTCATGATGATGGTAGAGGACATCAAGAAGGACTTTAATAAATCACTTAAAGAAATACAGGAGAACACTGCTAAAGAGTTACAAGTCCTTAAAGAAAAACAGGAAAACACAATCAAACAGGTAGAAGTCCTTACAGAAAAAGAGGAAAAAACATACAAACAGGTGATGGAAATGAACAAAACCATACTAGACCTAAAAAGGGAAGTAGACACAATAAAGAAAACTCAAAGCGAGGCAACACTAGAGATAGAAACCCTAGGAAAGAAATCTGGAACCATAGATTTGAGCATCAGCAACAGAATACAAGAGATGGAAGAGAGAATCTCAGGTGCAGAAGATTCCATAGAGAACATCGGCACAACAATCAAAGAAAATGGAAAATGCAAAAAGATCCTAACTCAAAATATCCAGGAAATCCAGGACACAATAAGAAGACCAAACGTACGGATAATAGGAGTGGATGAGAATGAAGATTTTCAACTCAAAGGTCCAGCAAACATCTTCAACAAAATTATTGAAGAAAACTTCCCAAATCTAAAGAATGAGATGCATATGAACATACAAGAAGCCTACAGAACTCCAAATAGACTGGGCCAGAAAAGAAATTCCTCCCGTCACATAATAATCAGAACATCAAATGCACTAAATAAAGATAGAATACTAAAAGCAGTAAGGGAAAAAGGTCAAGTAACATATAAAGGCAAGCCTATCAGAATTACACCAGATTTTTCACCAGAGACTATGAAAGCCAGAAGAGCCTGGACAGATGTTATACAGACACTAAGAGAACACAAACTGCAGCCCAGGCTACTATACCCAGCCAAACTCTCAATTATCATAGAGGGAGAAACCAAAGTATTCCACGACAAAACCAAATTCACGCATTATCTCTCCACGAATCCAACCCTTCAAAGGATAATAACAGAAAAAAACCAATACAAGAACGGGAACAACGCCCTAGAAAAAACAAGAAGGTAATCCCTCAACAAACCTAAAAGAAGACAGCCACAAGAACAGAATGCCACCTTTAACAACTAAAATAACAGGAAGCAACAATTACTTTTCCTTAATATCTCTTAACATCAATGGTCTCAACTCGCCAATAAAAAGACATAGACTAACAAACTGGCTACACAAACAAGACCCAACATTTTGCTGCTTACAGGAAACTCATCTCAGAGAAAAAGATAGACACTACCTCAGAATGAAAGGCTGGAAAACAATTTTCCAAGCAAATGGTATGAAGAAACAAGCAGGAGTAGCCATCCTAATATCTGATAAGATTGACTTCCAACCCAAAGTCATCAAAAAAGACAAGGAGGGACACTTCATTCTCATCAAAGGTAAAATCCTCCAAGAGGAACTCTCAATTCTGAATATCTATGCTCCAAATACAAGAGCAGCCACATTCACTAAAGAAACTTTAGTAAAGCTCAAAGCACACATTGCGCCTCACACAATAATAGTGGGAGACTTCAACACACCACTTTCACCAATGGACAGATCATGGAAACAGAAACTAAACAGGGACACACTGAAACTAACAGAAGTGATGAAACAAATGGATCTGACAGATATCTACAGAACATTTTATCCTAAAACAAAAGGATATACCTTCTTCTCAGCACCTCATGGTACCTTCTCCAAAATTGACCACATAATAGGTCACAAATCAGGCCTCAACAGATTCAAAAATATTGAAATTGTCCCATGTATCCTATCAGATCACCATGCACTAAGGCTGATCTTCAATAACAAAATAAATAACAGAAAGCCAACATTCACATGGAAACTGAACAACACTCTTCTCAATGATACCTTGGTCAAGGAAGGAATAAAGAAAGAAATTAAAGACTTTTTAGAGTTTAATGAAAATGAAGCCACAACGTACCCAAACCTTTGGGACACAATGAAAGCATTTCTAAGAGGGAAACTCATAGCTATGAGGGCCTTCAAGAAAAAACGGGAGAGAGCACATACTAGCAGCTTGACAACACATCTAAAAGCTCTAGAAAAAAAGGAAGCAAATTCACCCAAGAGGAGTAGACGGCAGGAAATAATCAAACTCAGGGGTGAAATCAACCAAGTGGAAACAAGAAGAACTATTCAAAGAATTAACCAAACGAGGAGTTGGTTCTTTGAGAAAATCAACAAGATAGATAAACCCTTAGCTAGACTCACTAAAGGGCACAGGGACAAAATCCTAATTAACAAAATCAGAAATGAAAAGGGAGACATAACAACAGATCCTGAAGAAATCCAAAACACCATCAGATCCTTCTACAAAAGGCTATACTCAACAAAACTGGAAAACCTGGACGAAATGGACAAATTTCTGGACAGATACCAGGTACCAAAGTTGAATCAGGATCAAGTTGACCTTCTAAACAGTCCCATATCCCCTAAAGAAATAGAAGCAGTTATTAATAGTCTCCCAGCCAAAAAAAGCCCAGGACCAGACGGGTTTAGTGCAGAGTTCTATCAGACCTTCAAAGAAGATCTAACTCCAGTTCTGCACAAACTTTTTCACAAGATAGAAGTAGAAGGTATTCTACCCAACTCATTTTATGAAGCCACTATTACTCTGATACCTAAACCACAGAAAGATCCAACAAAGATAGAGAACTTCAGACCAATTTCTCTTATGAACATCGATGCAAAAATTCTTAATAAAATTCTCGCTAACCGAATCCAAGAACACATTAAAGCAATCATCCATCCTGACCAAGTAGGTTTTATTCCAGGGATGCAGGGATGGTTTAATATACGAAAATCCATCAATGTAATCCATTATATAAACAAACTCAAAGACAAAAACCACATGATCATCTCGTTAGATGCAGAAAAAGCATTTGACAAGATCCAACACCCATTCATGATAAAAGTTCTAGAAAGATCAGGAATTCAAGGCCAATACCTAAACATGATAAAAGCAATCTACAGCAAACCAGTAGCCAACATCAAAGTAAATGGAGAGAAGCTGGAAGCAATCCCACTAAAATCAGGGACTAGACAAGGCTGCCCACTTTCTCCCTACCTTTTCAACATAGTACTTGAAGTATTAGCCAGAGCAATTCGACAACAAAAGGAGATCAAGGGGATACAAATTGGAAAAGAGGAAGTCAAAATATCACTTTTTGCAGATGATATGATAGTATATATAAGTGACCCTAAAAATTCCAACAGAGAACTCCTAAACCTGATAAACAGCTTCGGTGAAGTAGCTGGATATAAAATTAACTCAAACAAGTCAATGGCCTTTCTCTACACAAAGAATAAACAGGCTGAGAAAGAAATTAGGGAAACAACACCCTTCTCAATAGCCACAAATAATATAAAATATCTCGGCGTGACTCTAACGAAGGAAGTGAAAGATCTGTATGATAAAAACTTCAAGTCCCTGAAGAAAGAAATTAAAGAAGATCTCAGAAGATGGAAAGATCTCCCATGCTCATGGATTGGCAGGACCAACATTGTAAAAATGGCTATCTTGCCAAAAGCAATCTACAGATTCAATGCAATCCCCATTAAAATTCCAACTCAATTCTTCAACGAATTAGAAGGAGCAATTTGCAAATTCATCTGGAATAACAAAAAACCGAGGATAGCAAAAACTCTTCTCAAGGATAAAAGAACCTCTGGTGGAATCACCATGCCTGACCTAAAGCTTTACTACAGAGCAATTGTGATAAAAACTGCATGGTACTGGTATAGAGACAGACAAGTGGACCAATGGAATAGAATTGAAGACCCAGAAATGAACCCACACACCTATGGTCACTTGATCTTCGACAAGGGAGCCAAAACCATCCAGTGGAAGAAAGACAGCATTTTCAACAATTGGTGCTGGCACAACTGGTTGTTATCATGTAGAAGAATGCGAATCGATCCATACTTATCTCCTTGTACTAAGGTCAAATCTAAGTGGATCAAGGAACTTCACATAAAACCAGAGACACTGAAACTTATAGAGGAGAAAGTGGGGAAAAGCCTTGAAGATATAGGCACAGGGGAAAAATTCCTGAACAGAACAGCAATGGCTTGTGCTGTAAGATCGAGAATTGACAAATGGGACCTAATGAAACTCCAAAGTTTCTGCAAGGCAAAAGACACTGTCTATAAGACAAAAAGACCACCAACAGACTGGGAAAGGATCTTTACCTATCCTAAATCAGATAGGGGACTAATATCCAACATATATAAAGAACTCAAGAAGGTGGACCTCAGAAAATCAAATAACCCCCTTAAAAAATGGGGCTCAGAACTGAACAAAGAATTCTCACCTGAGGAATACCGAATGGCAGAGAAGCACCTGAAAAAATGTTCAACATCCTTAATCATCAGGGAAATGCAAGTCAAAACAACCCTGAGATTCCACCTCACACCAGTGAGAATGGCTAAGATCAAAAATTCAGGTGACAGCAGATGCTGGCGAGGATGTGGAGAAAGAGGAACACTCCTCCATTGTTGGTGGGATTGCAGGCTTGTACAACCACTCTGGAAATCAGTCTGGCGGTTCCTCAGAAAATTGGACATAGTACTACCGGAGGATCCAGCAATACCTCTCCTGGGCATATATCCAGAAGAAGCCCCAACTGGTAAGAAGGACACATGCTCCACTATGTTCATAGCAGCCTTATTTATAATAGCCAGAAACTGGAAAGAACCCAGATGCCCCTCAACAGAGGAATGGATACAGAAAATGTGGTACATCTACACAATGGAGTACTACTCAGCTATTAAAAAGAATGAATTTATGAAATTCCTAGCCAAATGGATGGACCTGGAGAGCATCATCCTGAGTGAGGTAACACAATCACAAAGGAACTCACACAATATGTACTCACTGATAAGTGGATACTAGCCCAAAACCTAGGATACCCACGATATAAGATACAATTTCCTAAACACATGAAACTCAAGAAAAATGAAGACTGAAGTGTGGACACTATGCCCCTCCTTAGAAGTGGGAACAAAACACCCATGGAAGGAGTTACAGAAACAAAGTATGGAGCTGAGATGAAAGGATGGACCATGTAGAGACTGCCATATCCAGGGATCCACCCCATAATCAGCTTCCAAATGCTGACACCATTGCATACACTAGCAAGATTTTACTGAAAGGACCCAGATGTAGCTGTCTCTTGTGAGACTATGCCGGGGCCTAGCAAACACAGAAGTGGATGCTCACAGTCAGCTAATGGATGGATCACAGGGCTCCCAATGGAGGAGCTAGAGAAAGTACCCAAGGAGCTAAAGGGATCTTCAACCCTATAGGTGGAACAACATTATGAACTAACCAGTACCCCTGAGCTCTTGACTCTAGCTGCATATGTATCAAAAGATGGCCTAGTCGGCCATCACTGGAAAGAGAGGCCCATTGGACACGCAGACTTTGTGTGCCCCGGTACAGGGGAACGCCAGGGCCAAAGGGGGGGAGTGGGTGGGTAGGGGAGTGGGGGTGGGTGGGTAAGGGGGACTTTTGGTATAGCATTGGAAATGTAAATGAGCTAAATACCTAATAAAAAATGGAAAAAAAAAATAAATACATAGGTGTTTTAAGCTATACAAATTTGTAAATGCAGCAGGTTAACTTATGGTTATTATTGAGAGACTGAGACATAGGCATTAAAAAATAAATCAATCAACAAATGATATGAAAAATGAAAAAAAAAGAAAGAAATTATGTTGGGGACCATTATGTATTTGGTTTTTTTCAACTCAGTATTGTTCATTATAATCAGAAAACAACACTTTAAAAAAGTGGCTCTGAAATCACCTTTACACTAAGATAGATAGATAGATAGATAGATAGATAGATAGATAGATAGATAGATAGATAGATAGAGATAGAGAGATAGATAGAGATAGAGAGATGATGGATGATAGGTAAATAGGTAGGTAGATAGATAGATAGATAGATAGATAGATAGATAGATAGATAGATAGATAATAAATAGGTAGATAGTAGATAGAGATAAAGCATAGATATATAGATAGGTAGATAGATGATAGAGAGATAGAGAGATGATGGATAATGGTAAAAGTTAGTTTACTGGTAAATATGAAGGTGATAGATTATAGTTAATATATTGATGGCAAATAAATGGAAAGATGGATAACTACATAGGCATGATATAAGTAGATTATAGAAAGATAGGTATATGACATAGCTAATATAGAGATAAATGATACATAATACACAGATAATACCTATATAGATGATATGTAATATAGGTAGATGATATATAATATACAGATGATGATGATAGACAGACAGATGCAGTTAGATAATATGTAGGTAGATGATAGATAAATGTGTAGATGATAGCAAGGTAGATCATTTGCAAATGTTAGGTAGATAGATGATAGCTAAATGGATAGGCAAATTCTCTCTTAAGTATGTCAATGGAATATAGACAAATACTTGCAGTCCATCATCCCCAGCAGACCTTTGCTGACCCGTGTGTTTGGTGTGTGCAAACAATACAGAATTGTGCCCACCCAACACACATAGGCATGTACACATGTGTATTTCCCATAGAGAATAATTACACTGTGCATGTGTTGTTGCTATAGGATAGAATGCAGAGTTCTCATTAAAAGTCAAATCTTTCCATTCAAAAGACAGAATAAAATGTTCCTTTTTTCAAAAAACCCAGATGGCTATGTATGCTTTGAAATTTTTCCGCTTTAGAATATTCCCGTTGCTTGGCAATTCCCCCGGGACTGCTCTCTCTCAGTACTCTCAACAGTCTGTTGTCAATTCTCAAACCCTCTGCTTCAAGAACCAGCATGGCTGTTTCCTCTCAGCATCCCCTTTCGTGTTTGTCTCAGTGGCCTTTCACTCTCTTTAAGGGCCCTTCGACAACTCACATTTTACCCGTGCAGCTGCCTCAGCCCCAACCTCTCTCTCTTCTACACTATCCCCACAGCTGTCGAGGGGCATACGTTCCAGCAACTCTTTTGCCCATGACAGCCTTTGCCTGATCTCCATTTTGGCTTCTCCCATAATTTCTCAGCTTACAGGCACAACCAGAAACTCTAAACCCAAAGGCAACCTCCGTTTTCCTCTTATCTTCGTATAGTCTATCAAGCTTGTCAATCCAGGTTAAAGGAGATGGCCAATCTGGGGAAAGAATGGTTGTTTGTGAAGAGAGAATGGTTTACTGCTGTGATATACATCTGGATAAAAATTCGAAAGCGTGTGACAGACAAGGCTTCCCACATTCTCACCCATTTTTTTTTTCAGTAGAACATTCCCCACTTCCTATCATTGTGAGCCTCCTACTGAGGACACGCAGTGAAAGATCCTTGAATAAATGTACAAGAAGTGTTGGCACGATAGCTGTGTTCCTTGTATCACATTAGATCTCGGGGCCTGGGAAGCATAAAATTGCCTGAACCTGTTGTAAACGTGTCTGTCTTAGGAGAGGGGTCAGGAAGCACGACCCTCTTGCCATCACGTTGAATTTGTATGACGCCTTAAGCTTCACATCGAAAGAGCTGTAGCTTGGCCTTCTCTGTTCTCACGTGTGCTCAGTTCTGACTTTGCCAAAAAAGTGGGCATTTTGCCTCTACAAACAACAAGTGGTCGTGTTCTGCATATTCTCATCTCCCCTGATGACACCCCTGACTGCACCTAACCTGCCAGCGGGGCTGGATTGGAAAACAAGAGCTTTCCTTTGGCTGCGAGAACAAAGCACAATTGTTTCTGTTAAGCAGTGAAGTTTCCACCGCAGCCAGAGGTTACAGAAAGGAATCCTCATAAGGGGAGAAGAAAAAAAAGTTACCCCATCATGTCAGTGCTGTTAGTGACCAAAGCCACACTCTGATGTCTGACCTATGTCCCCCAAAGCAGAGGGATGGTTCTTCCTCTATAAAGTGAGTGTTATTTGATTAAATGAATGTTTCTCTAATAAATATCGTACTAAAGGTCCTTTCTAAAAGACCGTCTTATCTGGAGCCAAGTAAAAGATATATTGGCAAAAACAAAACTTTCATCCAAATTAATAATGTCTTTATACATCCCTGTCCAGATCGGTGCTGGCTCAAGGATGAGGAGGCTTTTTACCCATGATCCTCTTCTAACCACTTACTAGTCTAGCTAAGCCAGAATCCTCGGCACCAAAGCCTACAGACCCTAATTCTGAGGGTGTCTTTGTCTTCTTGTCGACTACCTCTTGGTGATAATACTTAAATAATCACCAAAAGGCAGAACATGTCACGGGTTAAAATGAAAGGCCTTGGAAGCCCATTTACTTTTTTTTTTTTTTTTTTTTTTTTAGCTACTTAGTTAGTTAGTTAATTTTGTTTTTCAAGGAAGGGTTTCCCTACATAGCCCTGGAACACTCTCTGTAGACCAGGCTGGCCTTGAACTAAGAAGTTCACGTGCTTCTGCCTCCCAAATACTGGGATTAAAGGTGTGGGCCACCACCCCCTGGCTCCAGTAAAAATTTGAAAATTAAATGCAACCAGCGCTTATTTAATAAAGGGTTTCCACTGTCTCCTCACACTCATTTTTCAATCCTCACTAATCTTTTTGTTTCGGAATAAGAGTTTTGGGGGCAAAGACAGAACATCTGCTTCATTTGCGATGGAGTTAGTGGGTGAGAGACATCCCATCCGGCTCTTGCCAAGGACCTCAGGTTGGGAGGAGGGGCTGCCAGTTTCCTTTGCCTTTTCTTGTACTGTTTAAATGTAGCATTATCCAAAATGGGTATCATAAAGCATTAATCTCATGGAATTCTCTGAGGAAAAATGGGGGGGGGGGTGTGAGATGATATTTTAATTAGAATACTTTGGGTTTTAAGTGAATATCAAAGGAAGTGGGTAAGGGAAGAGTCTTCCTGTGTGAATGATTTAATAGCATGAATTATGCCTAGCATTAGCCCTGTATTCAGGAACGGTCAGCATCTTTTTCTACATACTTTTTGTTTCTGCTTGTCTATAAAGATCCTAGTCCTACCAAGTCTGCATTTTAGCAAAAAACAAACAAACTCCAGCTCCTGCATGTTAGGTTAGCCCATAGCCCAGCCAGCAAAATTGGCCCTGTTTTCTTGCAGTCTGAAATCCAAGAAGCCTGGAGCAGTTTGGTGAGCTGGGTCAATGGGTAAAGGCATTTGCTGCTAAGCCTGACCTGAGTATGACTCTTAGGGCTTGCACAGCAATAGCAAAGGACCAATACCTACAAGTTGTTCTCTCACTTCCAAATACCATACACACACATACACACACATACACAGTAAATATTATAAATTTTTGTAAACAAGGAATTATTTCTGTGTTGCAGGGGAAGGAGGAAGGCAAGCCTTAGTAAGTGTTTGGGATTATATAAGGAACTGTACTGGCTGGTTTTGTATGTTAACTTGACACAAGCTGGAGTTATCACAGAGAAAGGAACCTCTCTTGAGGAAATGCCTCCATGAGATCCAGTTGTAAGGTTTTTTTCTCAATTAGTGATAAAAGGTGGCTGGGTCCATTATGGGCGGTGCCATCCCTAGGCTAGGAGTTGGGTTCTATAAGAAAGCAAGCTGAGCAAGGCTGGGGAAGCAAGCCAGTAAGTAGGATTCCTCCATGGCTTCAGCATCTACTCCTGCCTCCAAGTTCCTACCCTGTGTGAGTTCCTGTGCTGACTTCCTTTGGTGATACAGCAATGTGAAAATGTAAGCTGAATAAACCCTTTCCTCCACAACTTGCTTCTTGGTCATGATGTTTTGTGCAGGAATAGAAACCCTGACTAAGGTAGGAACCATCATAAGTAGGTAAAATTTTAAGATTATCAGAATTAATGCTTGCCATGTTCCCAAAACACCGTTAATGCCACGTGCACCTACTTAGGTCTCCATACCATTCATTACTTTCCACCCAGCTCACCAAGGCTTCCAATAAACTTACCACTTCACACATTCCATATTCCTGCAGCATTAGGTCAGCTAATCAGATGTACTATGGAGTGTTCGGACAGTCCAGAGCCCTTGTTCGGCATGAGTACAAGACTTGCTCTGCAGCTCTGTTGTATCAGTAGATGGGGAAAAAGGCACTTCTCATCTGGGGGATTTGCTGTTTAATCCTCAATTACACTTTTTAAGAAACAGGTCCAAAGGAAAGACAGGGACAAAAAATGGAGCAGAGACTTAAGGAAAGGCCATCCAGGGACCTCCCCACCTAGGGATCCATCCTGTCTGCAGAAAACCAAACCAGGTAGCTGCCATTGCCAAGAGGCACTTGCTGACAGGAAACTGGTGTGGCTGTTCCCTGGGAGGTTCTGCCAGCACCTGACCAATGCAGATGTGTATGCTTGGAGCTAACCATCAGAGTGAGCTCAGGACCCCAGTGGGGAGCTGGCAGAAGGACTGGAGGATAAGAAGGGGATTGCAACCACATAGGAAGAACAATGTTGGCCATCCCTGGGTAGTCCCAGGAACTAGACCATCTACCAAGGAGTGTACAGTTAGGGACCCATGGCTCCACATACATTTGTAGCAGAGGGTGGCCTTGTCTGACATTAGTGGGAGAGGAGGCCTTTGGTCTTGTGAAGGTTTGATGCCCCAGCGTAGGGGGATGCATGAGTGGTGGGGCAGGAGTAAGTGGGTGGGTGGGGGAGCACCCTCATAGAAGCAAAGGAAAGGGGGACCTAGAAGGGGGGTATCATTTGAGATGTAAACAAATGCAATGATTAATAAAGAAAAAATACAAAAATAAAACAGGACCAAGTGTCTCTCTGGAGCAGTTTTGAGATGAGGTTTATCCTACTCTTTGCATCATGATGGCTCTAACAGAAGAAAGAAAAAATAACAAAATAATTCTAGTTATTATTAATATCAAACAGGCTGCATTTTCTTTTGCAAAGGGTAAGTACAGAGGACATCCCCTCCATCCCTAGACTTGAAATGCAGACTGAAACTCTCTTTCTTCTCCATATTCCCTTCCCCATTCCACTAGATGTTATTAGTCAAATTGAGCATATTTGTGGAAGCTCTAAAACTGATAAGTGCTGTCTGAGCTTACCCTGTGTGTTTCCTGATCTTGCAGCGCTTATCTGATGTGATATATACCCAGAGGGAGGGAAAATTGTAGTCCCCTCAAACAAAACAAAACAAAAGCAAGTTCTTTATTCTCTTGCCTACTTCCAGTGAAATTTCAGCCAAGAAGAAATTTCAGTTCATACAAAGGAGTATGGGAAGGCAGCTTATAAAGAAAACTAAGTTTGTTTCCAGTTAGACATTTCAAGGTTGGATGAAAACCTGGTGGGAAAGTCAGAATTGCTATCTCAGACCTTCTCAAGGTAAGCGTTGCTTTGTTTTCCTTAATAGAGCTGGAAAGGTTGTGGAATAAAATCATCACTGAACAAGTAAGTTTTATTAAGATCCACAAAAGTCTTTCCAACTCCAGTCATACTGTGTTTAAGACTGAAGTTTAAGTGAATCTATTCAAATAGCAACTGTGTATGCCACGCCTTCCTAATAAAGCTACACACAAATAAAGCACTGCAGCTTAAAGAACTTTTCTTTCATGACTTTATTTGAATGATGTTTTGGCATCCAGCATGTATATTGTACATAGATGAATATTGCAATGACTCATAAATATTCTTGCATTACTATAAAACCAATACATACATACACATAGATTTTTCAGGAAGCAACTCACAGTTAACCAATATTTGAGTGTTTATTTAGTGACATATACTTATATAGGTATTTCTCACACGAGTTGTTTGATTTAGACCTTGAAAATGAAAAGAGAATTATATTCAGGATCACAGAATCAGAGTATATCTGATATTGGGTATAGCTCACTGGTAGAGAGTCCATCTAGCATTCAAAGAGCCCTGAGTTTAATACCCATCACTGAATAAATGGTAGAAAATTGCCTAGAACAAGGGCCCATAAACTCAGGTCTGTAAATCACTAATTGTATGATCTTGGACACACAAGCAGTTATCATCCATCATTTGATTCAATTTTGACATTTGATACTTCCATAGTCGTGTATGAACATATGCATAGAAATTCACAGGCAAACGATCAGAAAATAGTATCTCTTGTTACTCAGAAAATGAATATTATGTTGAGACTTTACATATGGATATTAAAGCATAGTCAATATACACAACCACTCCCATCCCACATCTTGAACAGAACTAACTGTGCCAATGCAAAAGCATGCATAGGTCCAACTCTCTAATTACCACGCCATCTGGTGTTGATCTGAGATGAAGGGAGCTGAAAGCTTGGATTAGACACCTCCAAAGTGGGGGATTTTGATTAGAGACTTTCAAGTGCTGGCCAACAGTCCCCATCCCAGCATGTGTACTCCATATTTGGTTATTTTAAACTTTAACAACCACCCTCAGTCAACCCACTCAACAGATTAAAACTGGGTGCACACAGACATGCACACAAATACATGCACAGAAAGCCACCACCCAGGGGCTGGAAAGATGGAGCAGCAGTGAAGGAAGCAGGGAAGAGCACTTGCTGCTCTTAGGGAGGACTCAGACTCTGCTCCCAGCACTTACATCATGGCTAACAACCATCTGTAACTTCAGTTCTGGGGAAATAGATGCCCTTTTGCAATGAGCACCAGTCACACACATAGTGAGCATATACATGTGAAAAGCAAAACACATATATACACATTAAGTAAACCGTCTTTAAAAAACACTGTGTATGATAAACTACTTTTAAAACACATGTTCAAAGGTATTATCTTTCACCCATACATATTTCTTCCTCTATCTTGACACTTCAGAATTTGCATGAATTCAGTTGATATGTCTATATCAAATAGATGTCTAAAGTCCTAACCAACATCCCAACTGTTCTGCCACACACTCATGGACTCTTATTTGATAGCACTCCCAAGATGCATGGGCTTCTCTTCTTATGCCTCCCAACACTAACAAAGTTATTATTGAACCTCACTGAGTCTGTAGCCATGGAACCTACTCTCCTACCTTCTCCAGGTGGAGCAGATATGAACTGGGGAAGGAATATCACAGTGAAACATATTCAAAACCAGAATTGTTAAAGGACAGTATTGATAATTTTTTTTCTCAAGATCCTCAGTATTCCAAACTCTGTGATTTCTCTTTCCAATTTTCATCCCAAGGTGAGTGACACATGTGATGGGCATTCTTCTACTTCTTCCACTTGGGCTCTCTGCCAGCAGCTCCGTCATGTTGCATGTTCCGGCCTCTCTTGATGTTGTACTGTCTCCCATAGCTGACTTTCTCTGTACACTTTCTCTCTCTCTCTCTCTCCATATGTGTGTGTGTGTGTGTGTGTGTGTGTGTGTGTGTGTGTGTGTGTGCACGTGTGCGCACATGCCTGTAGCATGCCTGTAGCATGTGCATGTGCACATGCTAATGTATATATTACCAAAACATATTTATTATTTTATATCTAAACCAGTGAAACAAATAAAATTTCAATCTAAAAGAATACAATCAGAAAATAAAAAGAAAGAAACAAATAGATACTCCCAAACTTGGTTACGACAATAGATTCTTTCATCCTAAAATGCACAATGATTCTGAAGAGATTAAAATTCCCCATGGTAGTAAAAATGGTCAGAAATAATCTTGAAGATTCGTACATGTTGTCTTCAAGAACTGTCCATGAAAACAGACAGGGAAAATGTGTAGCTGACATGAATACAAAAAGATCTAAGTAAGTAAGTAAATAATAAACCTGACCATTGGAAGCCTGGTGTAGCCATACTGATACCAGGCAAAATATAATCACCAAAATAAATGCAGAGACCAGTTTGATGACCAAAACCTTCATGGGGACATAACCAAACTTAATGATCCTTATTAAATATTCAAAGTCACCTAATTATCACCAATAGCACTAGAACTTGAACCCACATCTCTGAGAACATGGACCAGGTCCTTTCTAATAACATGATGACATATTTAGTAAGTGCAATATTAGCATGCAGTTTTAGCATGTGTTATACAGTCATATTTTCCACAGTGAAGCATGTGGGAGTGTGTAGTTCTCGGATAAGTTCGGACTTGTTTAGGCTTTCTTGTTTTTTTCTGAGAAAATGACTTTTTGGTTCCATGTTTCTGATTATTTTACTTTCTAAGGCCTTAATTCAATAATAAATCGATTAATCTGCATGAGATTAGTTACACTTGTGTATACTTGCACGCATTATTTCTAATTCTCAAAGCAACCCCTTGGGCCAATGTTATTGTCCCCACATTACAAATAAGAAAACATTTTTTTGCTGTAAATTCAACTAGTTTATAAAAAACAGCTTTGGAGACAAAATGCAAGGCCTGTTTTCATAAGCTTTACATTATTACTAATTATTCAAAGAGTATTTTAAAAACATTACTGCCAATCTATATGCTAAAGTGGTCTCTACTCACTATTTACTAGCTCGCCCCTGCTTTCCTGAGTCTTTAATACGCTTATCGCGGCCCGGCCCTGAGAAGTGTTCCTTTGTTCAACATATAACACTGATTCCCCATAGCTTACCTATGAATGGAGTTCCTAGTTACAGTCAATTGTCCTTTCACTATGGTAAGGGGTCCCTCTGTATCCTAGTAGTCAATACTCATCTAATATAGTCCATCTCTGTGTCTTATAACTTTCCACTATGTGAAATAATAAAGTAGCTGAATGTTTGGTGAGAAACATGTACATGGACTTACATGCACTATAGATCAAGTAAAAAACAAATTCCTAGGCAAATGGTATCATCCTGAGTAAGGTAACCCAATCACAAAAGAACTCACACAATATGTACTCACTGATAAGTGGATATTAGCCCAGAAACTTAGAATACCCAAGATATAAGATACAATTTGCTAAACACATGAAACTCAAGAACGAAGACCAAAGTGTGGACACTTTGCCACTTTTTAGAATTGGGAACAAAACACCCATGGAAGGAGTTACAGAGACAAAGTTTGGAGCTGAGATGAAAGGTTGGACCATCTAGAGACTGTGATATCCAGGGATCCATCCCATAATCAGCTTCCAAATACTGACACCATTGCATACATTAGCAAGATTTTGCTGAAAGGACCCAGATATAGCTGTCTCTTGTGAGACTATGCCGAGGCCTAGCAAACACAGAAGTGGATGCTCACAGTCAGCTATTGGATGGATCACAGCGCCCCCAATGGAGGAGCTAGAGAAAGTACCCAAGGAGCTAAAGGGGTCTGCAACCCTATAGGTGAAACAACATTATGAACTAACAAGTACCCCCTGGAGCTCGTGTCTCTAGGTGCGTATGTATCATAAGATGGCCTAGTTGGACATCAGTGGAAAGAGAGGCCCATTGGTCGTGCAAACTTTATATGCCTCAGTACAGGGGAACGCCAGGGCCAAGAAGTGGGAGTGGGTGGGTGGGGGAGTGGGTGGGGGAGCGTGTGGGGGACTTTTGGGATAGCATTGGAAATGTAAATGAAATAAATACCTAATTAAAATTTGCAATTTTAATGCAGTTTAGTTAAACATTATTTAATGTTTAACTTTCATGGCTTTTCCTCAGAAAAACATTTCATGTAATGCAGCTCTTCTTACTCAGTCCTATAATTAAAACAGCAAATAGAGTTGCGTTTTCATCTAAACACCCTGTGGAATGCACTCTCTCTAAGTTTGCTGACCCAGTGATATTCATTATAAAGATAACACAGACAATAAATGCATACACAATGTACATTATTTTATTTATATGTCTTTATTCTATACATAATTAAGGAGGAAAACATACTTGTTAACAAACCAAGTATTTTTTAAGTGTTGTCTTTCAAACAAGAAGCAAGAATTTTACCTTCTACCATTCAAGTCTGAAAAATCTTAAGGATAAGGCTTAGGACACAGCAATGTTAACAACGACAACAAAAAGGAGCACTTAAGAATGTGAGAAAAAATAAACCTATTTTACCCTAAGAATTTTTACAAAACATAAAAATCGAGCTCTCCTTGCTGGATTGCTACCTCTCCTGTGCCATCTAGTGTCTTTGAGTGACCGGTCTGTGTGCAGAGTTTAGAATAACTTGTTAACGCTCCAGCTGACCATGCAGCCAGTCTGCACGTTCACCCTCAGGCGAGCAAACAAGTAACTTAAGACCTGGGCTGCAGAAGGGTGGTTTTATTAGGTTATGAAAAACTGCAAATGAATAGGACTTTAACAGCAAAGGAGAAAGCTTTCAAGTTCAATCCAGGAACCGTGGCTAGCAGATGCTGAGAAAATGGGGCATAATGGAGCGATTGAATCTCGTTAGGTTCACATACTGCATAATAGGAACAGAATTTCGATCTGAGGCCGCACATCTGGAAGGGAGAAAGTAATGGAGAAGGGACATAGTGAGCAAGACCATCCTTCTCCACTCACAACTGAACATTTTTGCCTCTCTTGTGGTCTGGCTACTGTACCAGATCTGGACATAATACCCGCTATTAAGAGTGGCTGCCGTAGAGCCTTTATCCTTTCTGAGTAAAAGCCTGTGTTTGTCCAAAGACTCCATTTGGAGCACCAGCTCCCTGCAGAAAGCTGGGTAGAGATCTTTCCTGAGGGGTTTTATTCATTTGGTGGGATCCTGTAGCATCACATATGAGCTGTCTTGTATATCAAGGATAGACAGCTTTGATATATCAAGCAGGTTTGATTTATCTGAGAGAACAACTCAGATGGCTTTGGACTGTGCTGCACCATGCTCCTGTCTGCAGTTTAGATGGGGAAATAAATAAAGCCCTATGAATAGATGCATCTTGTCTCAGTTTGGAATTTCAAATACGTGAGTCCTGGACTGTCCAGTCATGTTTTGCTAGAATAAACTAAATTAATTTACTGCCCTATAGAGCAATGTACGATACAGCTCAGCCTCTCATAGGAACTTATATCTCAGTCCTTTGTTGTATTACAAGACTCATTCTTAGACAATAAGGGAAGTTCTACACGTATCTGCTTTTTACTGTGACCTGAACAAGAAGAGTCAAAAGTCGTGAGTTGGTTTGAAGATGTAGCTCAGTGATAGAGTAGTTGCCTAGCAACTGGGTTCCTACCCCAGTGCTACAAGACAAAAGTAAGAACTTTGTACAAGAAAATCTCGTGGCCTCCTTGTATTTTTGTTACTGTGATTAAATGCCCTGACAGGCACACCTTAGGGGATGAAGGGCTTAATCTGAGTTGCAATTCAAAGTTCGGTCTGTCTGTCATGGCAGAGAAGTCCCGGCAGCAAGAGCTGCAGGAAGCTGGTCATCTTGCGTCCCAGTAAGGAAAAGACAGCAATGAATTCACACCTCTGCTCAGCTCCCCTCCACTCTTACACAGCCCACGATGCCAAGTGCCACCCACTACAGGCAGGTCTTCCCACACAATCAAGATAGCTCCTCCCACACCCACCCAGTAGGTAAACCCAGAGGTCTGTCTCCTTGCTGAGTCTAGATTCCATCAAATTGGCAAGACAGGATAGCCATTTCAGTAGGAGTTGAATGGGAGTCAACTATGCCATTTGTAGGATGGCTACAACTGGCTTCATAGTTATGGCTAACCCTTTCCAAGCAAGGATGGTACACAGATGAGTTATCGGTTTGACCTTAGGTCCCATATACAGAGCTTTGCTCAACTTTCCTTGCATTTTCTCACAGTTAGGACACTGAGCCTTATTTAGTTGTAGCCATGACACATGCCCCCTGCTATGACAGCTCAAGTTCCTCTTCTGTGTAACACTGACCAAGATTGGTGCCATAACCCACTTCCTTCTGCACAGGCAGCATGCCTGATTTACATCAGTTGGGCTGATGCCCCCCCAACTGTGATAATTAATGTCGGGTGTCAACTCAACTCCACAGGACCTAGAATCTCCTTGAAGACAAATCTATAGACAGGTGTATGGGAGAAATTTTAATTGAGTTGTTGAGGAAGACTCACTCATCCCATAGACCAGGGTCTTGGACTGAATACAAAGGAGAAAGCAAGCTTACAGCAAGCATATTATTTCCCTGATTACACAGAAGCATTTGTGAAATGAGTTTTCTAATCATGTAGAGTACTTACCAGAACCCAACCTGAACCCTGATCTCAGAGTTCTAATTCTCAGAACCAGGGACAAGTAGATTCCTGTTATTTAAGTCACCCCGTATTTTTCTAGGGTGTCCATAAAGCACATGTCAGAGATATGTTGAGTAATCAGGTATTAAATGCATCCTCATCTTGTTCTAAGACTCCACTAAAGAGCATTCTAAAATAATGAAGGCTTGTCTGAGTACATAATCAGATCAATTACTATCCAAAAGCAGAGGGTCAACTTTTATTGCATGATTATCTGTAGGGAAAGAGAGAATTACAGAGGTAGATGGGGAGGCTAGGGAGGAGGTCCCAAGGGTTCCAAAAGCTAGGCACAGGAAGACTCAAAACCAAAAATTAGATGCCAATGAGAAAGATTAGTCAAGTTAATGAAATATTGCTCTTTAGTTCAGACAAGGTGTGTTGGACTTCTTGTGGCAGTCTGCTAACAAAAGAGTCACTTTATGAAATTGGGACATGATTTGAGGACAAACTTCCTGTGAACAGCAGACATCACTTCCACGTGAAGATGATGGCATGAGTAGTAGAATTCTCAGGTTAAGGTTTGTGGACATCTCTAAGGCCTGTACAAAGATGCTATGTACTTTCTGAAATTGGAATAAAAATTCGATAGAAACATGCATTGTTCTATGAAATAGAAAATGCTGTCTGTATTATTATTCATTTATAATTCTTAGTTGAAAAGAAGTGCGGTATTTGAAGAAAGTCTGGGCCTTTCATTAGCTTCTGAGAAGGGCTGCTGCTTTAAGAACAAAGAGAACCCAGAAGTAGCCTTATGAAGGTGAGTGTTGCTCATAAGAAAATCTTCCCCAACAAGGCACAGAGCAAGCTTCCCACCCTGGCAAGGGAAACAGAACAGGCAGAATTTGAGTCCCTGAAGCTCCTGGGTTAGGAGCAAAACATCACTCTCAGAAACTGACTTCTTGGGTGCCCAGCCATTTATCATTACGCCAACAGGTGAGAATGGGTAAAGAGCCATGCCTGAATGGCAGTGAGGGCAGGATTGGTACCAAGCAACTGTGTGGTTGGCAGAGGAGACCCCCTCACAGATCACCATAGAGACAGTTGCTACAGACCTTGTGTACAGCACCAATCCCCTCTGGGTTCAAAGGGAACATGTAACACCATGGATAAAGTCCTGCTGAAGATGGTGGTGAGAAACAGGCCTGTAGTGGAGACTAAGGACATGTTGGAACTTGAGAGAATCTAAGTACAGGAAAAAGGACTTCAAGACCTTGATCCTAGAACACCTACATCTTTATCTTCTAAAAACAAACAAAAATAACACACATATGAGTTATCACTCATTTTTTATTTTAACTTTAATATGTTAATAATTATTAATTATTATCTCACTCATTTTTAAAGTCTTTACTTAGACTGAACAGTACATTCTGGGAATTCTGTAGTAAATACAAGCTTGATTAATCTACAATAGAATCTTTTCTACTCAAGATTGTCAAAAGAATTTTAATCATGCAATAATAACTAAGCAAGCCATTTTTTACTAAACATCAGGGTACTTTTAGCCCCAAGGATGCAGAAGGGGGCATAAATAGCCTGTACATAGCTTAGAAGATGCACTCTGTACAATTTTCATGCTACTAATAAGTTTACCCTATAGATGGTCTTTATTAAGCCACAAATAAAGGATATTAAAAGGATGAAAGAAAAGAGAAGAAAAGAAGAAAAAAGGAAAGAAAGGACAAGAAAAAAGCAAACAGCTCTGTTTTGCAGGTAGTCTGAAGCATATGAGTTGCCTGTGCGCTGGGAACCGGTGCTTTGTGACTTTAAGAAACAGTATAAATTGCATTTGTTTGTGCCTGTTCATTGTGTAAATTTGTGAACCCTGTGCATTGACTCTAAGGGAACTCTCTGCTGAGCTCCAGCAATCCACACAACCACGTTGTCAGCCTACTGTCAGCCTCTGCATGCCAGCCATTTTGGTAAGTGCTCCTAAATTTGATACAGGGCAAATAATATTTTATTATTTTCCCAGGGGGGAGAGAAAGCTCTTTTTACAGAGCACAGACCAGGATCGCCCTCCTCCCCCGATTCTTGCTGACGTTGCCTTCTTTTTCTTTTTATATTTTCTACCCTGAAGAATTTGAGGCTGTAATTTTTAAAGTTTTGCCAGAGCTTTAAAAAGCTAACTTAGTCCTTAACGCCCCTTTCCAGCTATCATTAAAATCTTTCTCCACTCTGTTCTTCCCTGTTCCTTTCAGGCCTTGTGACATCTGCGGTGCTCAGCAGGGAGGCCCACTTCCACTGAGCATGGTCCTCCCTCACACGGTGAGAAGGCAAACGTCTGCCTTCTTTGGTATCTTTGAAAATAATTTTAGATATAACATACCTCAGAATAGCAGTTCAATTTGGTCAATAAATCTTCTGAGCACTGCCCCAGTAAAAGTTAATAGCTAGTACAAGGTATCCTGGTAACTGTCCTGTGCCTTAACTGTGAAACACATTCATAGGACTCACCAAAGCTCAACGCACACACATGCACAGGTTCCTCTTAAATAGTTTTCAAAGGGATTGAGTTGATGAGTATCCTGGTTGCAATCTGCACTATGGCGGTGCACAATAATAACAAAGGGAATTAATTTTAAGTACAAGAACGTATTTTGACCTCTGTACTCTTAGCATTCCTTCTAGGCTCTGCCCCACAGTTACCTGGCAACAGCCAGGTATGCCTAGCTTACTATAAAAGGAGCTGTTCTCCCCCTCTTGCTGGCTCTCTTACTCTCTTCCCCTTCTCTCCCTGACCTCTTTCTCTCTTTCTCCCCTTCCTCTCTCCAAGTATTCTTGTCTGGCCAATTCACACCCCCCTCTTCTCTCTCTCTGTCTCTCTGTCTCTGTCTCTCTCTCTGTCTCTCTCTCTCTCTGTCTCTCTCTCTCTGTCTCTCTCTCTGTCTCTCTCTCTGTCTCTCTCTCTCTGTCTCTCTCTCTCTGTCTCTCTCTCTGTCTCTCTCTCTCTGTCTCTCTCTCTCTGTCTCTCTCTCTCTCTGTCTCTCTGTCTCTCTGTCTCTCTGTCTCTCTGTCTCTCTGTCTCTCCGTCTCTCTCTCCGTCTCTCTCTCCGTCTCTCTCTCCGTCTCTCTCTCCGTCTCTCTCTCCGTCTCTCTCTCCGTCTCTCTCTCCGTCTCTCTCCATCTCTCTCTCCATCTCTCTCTGTCTCTCTCTCTCTCTCCTTTCCAGCTCCACTTTCCATGCCCTAAATAGTATCTGTGCCATACTATATCCATTGTATGGCTGGTACCTCACCTCAGGGGAAGAGGTGCAAAACATATTCTGACCTCTTCCCTTTTTAGAAAACATAACAAGTATCACAAGGGAATTTATTGTCTCAAAATTCAAAGTTTATTTTACTCAGCAAATTTTACATTTGGTAGAATTTTTTTTAGTTTGATCATCTAAAATGTGGCAAATGAAACACATAGAAGTTAGCAAAAAGGTGCCATGTAGCAGATAGCAAGCAATCTTCATGATTTTAACTCTCTCTCACATGTGATTATAAATTTCCACTGTTAGCAACTAGAAGTGAGCCTCTCAGCAAGGCCATTAAATGTTATTTTAAATGTTATGATTTAGAAAATATCACTACATCCAAGGAGATGCCTTAGGAGAGGAAATATTTACCACACACCTGTGAGTGAGAACCTGAGTTGAGATTCCTCACCCCCAACACACACACACACACACACACACACACACACACATATCAGATGCAAAAGTTTGATCCCAGCTCAATGGGAGGCAGAAACAGGAGAGTCAGGGTTTCTATTCCTGCACAAACATCATGACCAAGAAGCACTTGGGGAGGAAAGGGTTTACTCAGCTAAAACTTCCATACCATTGTTCATCACCAAAGAAGTCATGACTGGAACTCAAGCAGGTCAGAAAGCAGGAGCTGATGCAGAGGCCATGGAGGGATGTTCTTTACTGGCTTGCTTCCCCTGGCTTGCTCAGCCTGCTCTCTTATAGAACCAAGACTACCAGCCCAGAGATGGTCCCACCCACAAGGGGCCTTTCCCCCTTGATCACTAATTGAGAAAATGCCTTACAGTTGGATCTCATGGAGGCATTTCCTCAACTGAAGCTCCTTTCTCTGTGATAACTCCAGCTGTGTCAAGTTGACACAAAACTAGCCAGTACAGTTACCATAGTAACTGAGGCAAACTAAAGAGACTTTGCCTCCAACAAGGTAAAAATCAAGGACCGATACACAAGGTGGTTCTCTGATCACCAGTCTCAGAAAAATAAAGGTGGTGGTGGAAGAGACAGGAGGAGAGAAGAGGGAAAGGAATGAGAGGGAGGGGAGGAGAGGGCCTGACCTTGACTTTGTGCCTGAATTAGACTATACCAGGTTCTCCAGATGGCTGTTACGTTTCCAAAGTAAAGTAACCAATCACAACGTTTTCATCTGTGTGTTCTCAGGACACCAAGCCACAGCCCTGATGGAAGGAAAGCCTATGTCAGCATCTCTCATTTTATGACTCAGAAAGACACTCAAATTAAAACAAGAATTGCTGTCATCCTGAGATATCCAAAGACACATTTTTAAAGGATTTCTCTTGCATTCTTTCCTAAACCAAACTGCATGAACTGTTTCATACAAATAGAAAAATACAGATGACAAAAGGTCCCCTAAATATTGTTGTCCTAAAAAAAAAAAGTTCCATAAAGTTTCTACTGTTTCACAGCCTTATCCTGTGACATCAAACTGCTCTAAAAACAATATCTTAGATACTACCATTCTGTAATCAGTCCCTAAAGCTTCAAAAATTAAAAGATGTGTTCCCATCTGACCCTCAAACTTGAACAGTAAATAAGCCTTATTAAAAGGCATCCCCTCCATCACCATAAGTCCCAACACCTAACAACAGGATAGTGAAGCTTAGACTATTAAACTCCTACAGTAAGTCTGAGACTCACAAATTGTCTGAGACTTGAAAAAGATTGGAGACTAGGCCTAAATCCTTATGCCATAGAAGCCAAGAAACACCAAGGAGAGGCAAAGTCAGAGAAAATAACCATCACCTTCACAGCTGCAAGGGATGTAAAATGTCCTGAAACCAACGTGACCCAAGCACATTCCTACCTGCCTCGCTGTTCCTGGTGTGAGAGGAAAGAAAACTGAGGCCAGAATACCGCTGTTTGTTATTTCACGACTTCTTTTGTGAGGTCTGTTTTCAAAGAATTGTCAGTTTTCTACAAGTGCTTGGAGTAGGCCTTGTGACTCTTTAAATGAGGAGAATTAATAGTATTTTCAGGACACCTCAGCTCAGGAGCCAGGCTCTGCCCTCTCCACTAATCACTTAAGGAAATGTCAAATTGGTCCATTTACCCTAAATACCCAAGAATAAAAACATCAGGAGAGCCTCCAGCACCTTAAGAGCCTAGTGTAGAAACCTGGAGCCTAGAAAAACATCTGTAATATGAACTAATTAAGGGAAAGACTTATTGATGCTAGATAGTCTTATGTGCAGCCTGCTTTAAGATAAAGTACTGAATTATTTATTTGCATAAAACTTATTTCTCAGATTTTAGCTTATGCTTCTTCGTGTGCATGTGTTACAAGAAAATACAGTATACATATAGTATGAAAACCCCTTAGTATTTATTTCCTTTTTGCTTAATTGTATATTTGTGGCTTATTTATTTATCATTAAGATGGGGGTCTCCAGTGGCCTGGAATGATCTCTGTAGCCAGGAATGAGCCTGTAGTTCTGCTCCCCAACCACCCCTCCAGAGTGCTGGATCCCCACACCCGCTTTTTTGTATTGCTAGGAATCAAACCCAGGGTTTTACACATGCTCAAGATGCATCTACCAAAAAGCTGCATCCACAGACCTATAACCAATTCTTATCTACATTCCTGTAATCACTCCAAATTGTTTCAGTATTGTTCCCAGTGTCTGATTTAACGTCTGAGACTATGCATAAGCTAAAGGCACACTCCGCTTTAATAACTGCACAACAGTGATTTTGTGTTACCATAGATCAGTGGGGAGCCCACACTGGATAAAGGGGAAGAAGGAAAACATGGAAACATTTTGTCCCTTAAAGCAGCTTTAGTATTCTTGTCTTCGGTGTTGTTTACACTGGTGGGTTGGGGAAGTATTCTTTAATAGGGCTCTCTTCTGCAATAGAAGCTGGCTTATTCTTCCATTTCCCTAAGATTTTCAAGCTCTAAAATTAAAAGGAGTTTTGAGTATAGACTAAACAGAGAATAATGCTGTTTCTCGTGTTAGTACATCACCTGGAGCAGCAGAGGAAGGCTGTTGGTGTCTTACCCCCATCCCTGAGTCAGTCTCAGTATCTTTCTCTGAGCTGTTGAGGCTGTGTGTTCTCACACCCAGGCTTCCGTGAGCATAAGCTGGCTTATCAGAGATTCATAAGGATGGTGCTCAGCATCTGCCAGCAAGATGCTCCTCTGGAAAGGGTTAAAGGCATCAGTCTCCTGCCACTGTTCCCAGCACCCACATCATCAGTCATAGAGAGTGATGTCACACACCTGCATGGCACATGTGAACTGTAAACACCTCACCGACATTGAATTTGAGTCTTGAAGTTGAGTCTTCCGTTTAAACCATGCCCAGATGAGTTCACTGGCTGCCAAGGTTGCTTGTCTGCAACGTTTTGAGAAAATAGTCTTAAGCAGTCAACTGGGTTCAGGTTTACAATGCTAGGCTGGACAGTTTCCCGGATGGTTGATTACTTCTCACTGTCTCCAGAACCAGGGAGGTGGCACTACAAGCAATCAAACCTCACCTCTGCTACAACTTTTACCAATTTTCTCCTTTTTGGCCTACATCAGTAGTCCACATCTTTTCTTTTTTTTCCCCTTAAATCAAGGATAGAGCCCAGGGCTTATTTATTTATTGACATGTTTATTCAATTTATTTATTTTGTGAGTGTGGAGAATGCATGACCCATGTGGACACACATGGAGGCCAGATGTCGGCATCAGGTGTCTTCCTCTCTCCCTTTCTATCGTAATTTCTGAGACAGTGACTCTTGTTAAGCCTGGACCTCTCTGATTTACTATATCAGGATCCTCCCACCTCCTGAGAGTTGGGATTACAAGCATGAACCACCAGACCTAGTCATACCCAGAGCTTCTGGCAGGCTGGGCAAGCACTTTATTACTGAGGTGCTTTTCCAGACACTAGATTAGGTCTTTTACCAGATTTTAATTGAGGTGGTGTGATATACCAAGTGTGATTTCTGGCTACCACCACACAGAAGAGCCCAGCTTGGGTTTGCTACAGGATTAGGCAAGTGAAAACAGTAGAAGATTGTTTTCCTACCAATGAGGAGTAGAGACCTGGGCTCCTCCAGGACCATCCTGCAGAGGACTAATTTCAGTAACAATGGCATCCTGTCTAGAATTTCTGGGCTGCAGTAGCCTATAGTAGCAGCTTTCTACAAATCACCTGGTTTTTTTTGTTTTGGTATGGTTTGGCTTGGTTTGGTTTGACCTCCTGAGTTCTCAGTGGGACCACAAAATGAAAACAGCAGAAACCTCTCTGGCCACCACATTTCCCCACATGTAGTCACCTGCGAGTTGTATGCCCATTCTCACATTCTCAAAGCAAACAACTCTTCAAGGTTAAAGACTTAATGGAGGGATGATATATGGGAGAGCTCTGAAGTGGCATCGCGCCACGAGTAATGAAGAAGCAATTTTATGTATGTTTTAGTGTCCTGGAGCCCTGTGATATGAAGCTGGAAGCTAGATGGAGTAGGATACCTGGAGCTTACACTCTAATTCAGCAGTCAGCCAATGAGGCTCTCAATGTTCATTCACTGTCTCCTTTCCACTCTGCTTTAGCAAACCACTATTTGGAGGGGAAATAATGACCCAAGTGTTTTCTCTGTGCTTAAGCTGTCTTCCCCAAGCCTATCCCAATAATTACATAGAAAAACATAAGAAAATTGTCTGTGAATAAGAGAATGCTCTCATCTCTAGATAGGTTCAAAGAAAACCAATAGGGGTTTAATTTTATATTCTTAAGCTGTTAAAATAGTATCAGGGAGATCTTTTAAAATAAATTGCCCAAATTCCTTAATGAAGACTTGTCTTTAGATCCAGGTGGATGTAAGTTTATATATATATATATATATATATATATATATATATATATATATATATATTCAGAAGAGATATCAGATACCCTGGAACAGGATTTACAGTTAGTCAAAAGTATAGTACCACATGCAACTATGAGAAGTATATAATCTTGATGATAACCAATTGTTTTGCATTTATTTCTTTCCTGTGCTATGCTTTTTACTATAATTTTCAACTGTACTCCTCATATCTAATTGAAGTCCCTTATAAAATGATATTCCCTTTCCTGCATCTAGGGTTTACCACAGTAATGAACCTTCGCTGCCTGGGTTCTCAGATGAGTTGTGATGATACAGGGAGACCATCTAAAATATTTTTATCAGAACATTTATGAAGCAACACATGGCTATATGTATCTTGGTTCTCCAACACAATTTATTAATGAATGTTTGATTTACATTTATACTGCAATTATATCATAATTAAAATGTAGTCTTTTATGATCCTAACTATCCTTTAATTCTCTTAATTTTCTGGGCATTTGTCCTTTTATCTGTATAATTTAAAAAATTCTACATAATATCAGAATCACCTGTTTTCTTGGGTTCTTCAGTGAGTATAACTAGACTTTCCATAACCTTAATTTACACAGTTTGTTGTGATCATTTGGAATCAAGTATCAAATCGATCAAAACTTTAATCATATCCAACAGGATATGAAAATTACTAAAGTAAAAATTTTATTGCATGTTACTGTCTTCATGGAGAACCATCTCTGAGAATCAAAAGTCAACAAGGGTCTTTTTGCTCCTAATCTTCCAATATTTGAGACATCTAGCTGCTATTGTAAGCCTGAAATTGAGCTCCACCACCATCAATAGCCAAGACCTTCCTAGAAACAGTTAGATTACACACACACAGAGACACACACACATACACACACACACACACACACACACACACATAGACACACACACATACACACACACACTGAGAGAGAGAGACAGAGAGACAGAGACAGAGAGACAGACAGAGAGAGAAACAGAGACAGACAGACAGAGACAGACAGAGACAGAGAGACAGAGACAGAGGCAGAGACAGACAGAGACAGAGAGACAGAGAGAGACAGAGACAGAGAGACAGAGACAGAGAGAGAGACAGAGGGACAGAGACAGAGAGAGACAGAGAGACAGAGACAGAGAGAGACAGAGGGACAGAGACAGACAGAAACACACCACACACACAGAGACAGAGTCACATACACAGACATACCACACACACACACAAATTAACACACAAAAAGACACATGCACACACATATCACAAATACTAGCAGACAAATAAACACATACACACAAACACATATACATACTCACAAACCCAAATGTGTGCGCACGCACACACACACACACAGCCTCCCTTGTCTATAAATAAACAGAACACTTTATTCTATTTTTATTTTTTGTAATACCCTGCTTTCCAGAACATAGCAGGACAAACCATACGTCAAGATCACTCCTGACAGTGATTACTCCATGCCAGCCCAAAGCATGTGTTCAGATAAAGGGCATTTCACAAATTCCCCAAGTTCAATGATCTCCCTTTTGGCTTTTTTACCACAGTTACTATTTCTAATTCTTCCCAGTCCACAGATTTGCAAGAGTGCAACACACAAAAAAACCACAAAAATGTCGAAAACAAGTGTTGGAAATAAGTACTGTAAAGTCCCAGGAGCATGCATGGAAGGGGAAAAAAACAAAACATGTGCACAAAATTGTTTTCCAAGCATTTAAAACATATTTACCCTCAATCTGTAATATTTGGGTTTCCCCAGGGTGGGGAGAGATTGTGAATTAGCATGATACATCAGCCACAGAGCAAAACTGAGTCACTTTTGGCTCAGCCTGTCATCTGTGGTAAATCAGGGTTTTTTTTTTTTTCTTTAAATTTAACTTAATTTGAACATAAAAATAGCTTTAAGAAAAGCAGAGAACAGCAGTGGTTCCCCCGACTCCCTAAACCACCTTCATTCAAGTCTATATAACTGTGCTAACTTTTCAGAAAATTTATATTCTCACCTGCTATATGTGATCTTTTAAAGAATTTGAATGTCTAAAATAATATAAACTATGTATACTGAAAATTCAAATTTATATTAACAGGAAGGTAAGAGAGGGCTATTTCTGGTATTTTGCATTTTCCCTACATTCTTGTAGAATAAAATTAACCTTGACCTCTTTAGAATTCCACAATTTGTGCATTATTCCATTTTCATCTCAGGCCCAGATTAATCTCATTTAATCCTCACAGCAATAGCACAAAGCAAATATTGTTACACCTGGTTTATAATTGGAAAAAATAACTACATCTGAGAGTCAAAGGAAGTCAATTGATTTATTTAAATTCTTCCTTCTGCAAACACGTGACTCCAACATCCATAGACAAGACCACAAAAACCAAGTCACCTGAGGACCACTACCAGCAGACATCTCCAACTGCAACAACCTAAACGCCTTATCCATTCTGGATTTAAAAAAAAAACCACTCAGTACCAATCCATAGAATGAATCACTAAGTATCCTCTAATAAGTTTCAGGCTAACTCCAAAACCTGTTAAGCATCTCAAGCCATTAACAGAGGAACTAGAGCTGTAGAGCAGACTCTCATAGGTTTCATCTGTAAATGTGCTTTTCAATGTCATTAGTGATGTTCACAACTTTACATTCACTATTGGCCAATTATTGCCAAAACCTTATTTTTTATTCTAGCTGAAGACTGGAAGTAATACTGTAGATTTTATTTATTATGCTTTTTTTGTTGTTGTTGACCTTTTGTCCCATATTTACATTTAATGTAATATTTTAAAATTATTATTGAGAACTTCATCTTGCCTAACTCCTCCACATCACAAGGACAATGGTAGCCAGTATAAATCATTGTCAGTATAAATGGCTATGAATCCTGACAGCTACAATATCTGAGAGTCCACCGAGATAGGGCCATGAGTCTAGCATTGGCACAGATGCTAAGGATATAACCAACTGGCTTCTGATTGGATTTCAGGCTGATTCCTCAGGAGGAAACTCATAGTGGTACTATAAACTAGCCAAGATGTCATGACTGGGACACTCATAGGCCCTATGAAGTTATTACTATTAATTTCCTAAATGGACATAGGATCAAAGTATCTTCTAAATATTTATCTGTGTATGCAAACATTTTCTTTGCTTATATTTTATTGGTCATGTGCAGTATCATTCAAAGTCTCAAGAGTTATGAAAATTATATATAATTTTGCTAGAAGATAATAGTCCTAGCAAATGCTGCACTATATTGCAACCATAGTTTTTCCTACGAAATAGGAAAGCAAAGAATGAGACCTTCACAATGACTAAGTATACTGATACAACATTGTTAGCTACCAGTTGTTAGAGACCACTGTGTGCCAGGCACTGTGTGGACTGTCTTGTGTGTCTAGTCAGGTCTTGTTAAGAATAAGCTTTTGGGTTATATTACAAATAAACTTACAGGAAATGAATCTGCTCCAAGTGGGTTAAATAAATTCACACAAGTAGCTGATGACCCAAATCTTGTGACTTGTAGGTGTTCCTTATGTAGCCTCTTACAGGCCTAGGTTCAAATCCCAGATCTGTAGCATACCGACAGTGCTTGAGGTATGAAGAAAGCAATAAATTTGTTCAAAGGGCTTTGCTGTTGATGGGACTGGACGTGTACCACTGGGGCACTATGGGAAAACTGAGATTGCTAATACACAAGCTTTTTGTTGTATGTATTCCAAGGAATTAAGTTGAGAGAAGAGCTGAACAATTGCCATTGTGAAGAACCAGACACAGTAAATCACCATTTGACATAGCAAGTGTATAATGGTCAGAAAAACAGTTAAGACATTCAAGACTATGCAAACTCTCCTAGTAAAGAATTTCTGGGGGAAAAAAGGTTGTTTCTTTCAACGGAGCAAGACTTGGTCACTTCCAGTGGAACTCCCTCACTAGCATCCTCTGGAGACTTACTGGCTTATCAGGAAATCAAGAAAACTGTCCCCATCAGGTGAAAATGGCTGGTGCCTGCACCAAAGTCCTGAATCTCTAACAAATTTGATCGGCATGTTGAAATATGTCTTGGACTCAGTTAGTGACCATGCTGACCATTCATAAAAGCATTATTATGTTTTAGTAATTAGTAATATATATAGGATCATTTTGGAAAGCACTCAGCGAATCACAGGTTCATCTAATAAACAATGTCAGAATGGTTGCAGTTTTCTTTTCATTTTTGGGAAGGGGAGGTTGTATGTTTCTGTATGTTCTTCTTAATGTATCATTAGCAAGTTGGCAAGTTATCTGGTTCTCGTCCTCTCTTTCTCTCTCTCTCTCTCTCTCCCTCTCTCTCTCTCTCTCTCTCTCTCTCTCTCTCTCTCTCTCTCTCTCTGTGTGTGTGTGTGTGTGTGTGTGTGTGTGCATGTATATGTGTCTTGCCCTAAAGGCCTAGCACCTAGCTTAGATCTTGGGCAATACTTTCTTAAGGAATGTCAGAGGTGGGAGATCAGGATCATTGGTGTCATTGCTGTGTCACTAGCAGAGACAGATGGAAAAGGTCACAGAGAATTTTCTCAAGTCATGATTCAGACCCATTCTTGGCTTCTAACTTTCCAGGAACTATAAATAGATCCTATTTTTCCTGTTCTAACTTACTGGGGAATTTTTCATTTTACATATGAATGATATTTTGAAACAAACAAGCATTTGATTATATAAATGAATATACTTAGTATTTCTTATTTTTTAATTCATCCCTATGTATTTTATCCCAATACCTAATTCTCATCCTGAGAACTGTCATGAGCTTCCTGCCCATATAATAGCTGAATTCAAACCTGGACTTAAGTAATTATTTAAGGTAAGTTAATTTTACTCTTCAATGATACTCCTCCTGTTAAGAATTTAAGCTCAGATGTATGCCTTTGTTTCCCCATTTGCAGTGGAAGAGGAATATGGATAGAAATGATCAAGTAGCACAAGAGACAACTTAGCTATGAACATAAATGCTGGAAAAATATTTCAGGGCTAGATCTGAGGAAGTTCCCGGAGCCTTCAGCATAACAATGGCAGAGACAGCTAGCTGACTACACCAGTCTAAGCCAGGTTTCACGGTCCTTTCACATCCATCAACAGATTTGACATCTACACCAGAACAGGGGCTCAAATACTTCCTGCTCTGTGAAATTGTCCCTATGGCATAATGTAGAAGAACTTTATGGTTTAGGGGAGAATATTTTCTTGTCAAAAAGAAAGCCATCATGATAAGCTTTAAATTGTCTCCTGCCCATCTTAGAATCTCTCAGCAGAACTTGGGAAGGGGCTGGAAATATGAGCAATATAGACCCTGATGAGACTTATACTTGTCTCTCATGAAAAAAAAAATCACAGATTTGGAGGTAGAAACATTTTTTTTATATTTACTAGGAAGTTGCCAAGCCAAGTCACTAACACCAACCATTTATAGCCTTTGGCAAGAGATATTTGGGGACTCAAGCCTCGTGCTAGAATTCTAAACTGAAAAACACATTCTTCAATATCAGGTTCTAGACACTTCTACTGGATTCCATGAATCTATATCTATATCTATATCTATATCTATATCTATATCTATATCTATATCTATATCCATATCATCTATATCATCTATATCATCTATATCATCTATATCATCTATATCATCTATATCATCTATATCATCTATATCATCTATATCTATATATATATCTATATATAGGCACATAAATCTGAATGGTAAATTGGGTACAGAATGTGGGTTTTCATGCCACAGAGAAGACAAGTTGATTTTGTATTGCTAATGGCATCATGAGTGTGATGGCTTGTATCTGCTTGGCCCAAGGAGTGGCAATATTAGGAGGTGTGGCCTTGTTGGAGTAGGTGTGGCTTTGTGAGTGTAGGATTTAACACTCTTGTCCTAGCTGTCTGAGAGCCAGTCTTCTGTTTGCCTTTGGAGCAAGATGTAGAACTCTCAGCAACTCCAGCTCCATGCCTGCCTGGATGCTGCCATGCTTCTGCCTTGATAATAATGGACTGAACCTCTGAACCTGTACGTCAGGCCCAATTAAATATTGTCCTTTATAAAAGTTGCCTTGGTTATGGTGTCTGTTTACAGCAGTAAAACCTAACTAAAACAATGAGTTAAACAAAAAGAAAGTGGGATAGGGACTTACTATCCATCCTGAATCAGTGAACTCTTATTATTTGATGTGCTTTTGTTTTAAGATTCTCCTTTAAAACAATGCTGAAGTCCACACGACATCTATAAGACCTTTTCCCAGTACACTAGCATCTTTCCAGGACTAAAGATTCTCTCTATCATCAATGGTCCTTAATACAATAAAAATCCACATAGTTCCTAATTTCATAGTTGATCGGTGTTGGCTGTCAATACATCTGTGGGGTCATTCCATGGCTTTGAGAAGTCTCACTCACTTAACATTCTATGAGCCCAGAACAAAATAGTTATCTAATGAGGATAATTTTTACATTTATTCTTTTTAGTTATTTACCTCTGCCTTCCTTTCATTCATAAACAAAGAAAGAAGGTCATTTGGTGACAGTTGAACTGATGAAGATGAAAATGGAAATCAAATTTCAAGGGAGACACTTATTTATTGTTACAAAGCTCCCTCATTTTATATTATTTCAGAAGTTCCCCTTTATTATTAATTTGCCCTTCATAGAGTAGGGGATAAAATAGCATTCTTAAGATCTCAGGTTTTGGAGTCACTTGCCTTGAAAGTCAAATGTTCTTCTTGCACACTATGTGATCTCAGAAAATGGTCTGACCTCTCTGAATCTCAGCCCAGCAAATACCTACATCATAGTATGTTGGGAAAATAAAGGTACTCTATCACTCATCAATGGTCCTCAATACAGTAAAATCCACAATGTTCCAACTGCACACTTAATCAGTGCTAGCTGTCGATATGTTTCTACATCTGAGGGGTCATCCCACAGCTTTGAGGAGTCTAAAATGTAAAGTTCTAGTGTTGTGTATAAGAATTTTAGCAATAAATAACTCATTGTTTTCTTAATATTAAAACATCATGCTTGTTAGGAATGTTCAATTCACAACAGATTGGATATCCTTAAGAAAGTCAAGCCTAAGAGAAAGAATGGGCTCTACAGAAACACACAGTTCAAACTAGTATGCAAGAGGGAAGGGCCGGGGAAGTAGAAGGTAATGGGTATCACAAAGTGAACAGAGGTCCAGGGTAGGGAGTGGGGCCCCTTTATCTAGGGAGCTGTAGCCTCAGCAAATCAGAAGTAGGATGTAGCATCCAACCTGACCACACTCAGGGCTGCACACAGATTCTCCAGTCTCGAACACGTTGAAAGGCTTTACCCTGGGAAACCAGGCACAATGAGTGTCAGATCCTGTCTACCAAAAGGCTTGGCTTGATGCTAGATGACTAGTTACTGGGCTCAGTCCTTCCTGGCCAAAGTTTGGCCAAGAAAGTGGAGATAAGATTGGACCTGCAGGTAGGTGTTAAGTGGTCCCAGCTGCCAGAGGAAGAAGCCAAGGAGATCATTATTCCATAAACATTTACAATTGGATCTCCACTGCCAAAAAGGAACACCAATAAAATATCTACAACCTGCCTCGGGGCTTCCCACTAGCCTCCCTTCCCCAGCCAGATCTTGCTCCCCATGCTTGGCCTGCACTGTAGTGTATTTTTCAAACAGCCTTTGCTCCGAATCCACTTCTCTGGCCCTTGTTTTCTGGATTGTTTCTCCATTATCTGATACAGTGGTTGGATCCAGCTTCATCTGGACACCAATCCCTTGGAACTGCCCACGCACATATGAGCTCTAACTTTCAGGACCTTAACTCTGGGCATGAGGCCCAGACTCTAACTCATATTAGAAAAGAGGTTAAAGGGGATCTGGGCAAGGGCATTGCACTTGGGGGCAGAAAATCTGGACTGGAGGCCAAGGTATGCATGTAATGTTAGTACAGCTTTGTGGAATAACAACTAATTGAACTCTTTACAACTAATATTGAATCTTCACGGAGCCCTAAAATGAATGAGGTGCTTCCCATTTGACAGTTAAGGAAATGGAGGCACAGAGAAGTGAACTGCTCAAGGTAGCAATTTCAATGTCAGGCTACTGAGCAAGTTCTCATCACTTCCTATCACTTTGCTTAAGGGAGAGAATAGTAGAAAGCCAAGTCTCCAGGGGATGAGGGCTCTGGAGTCTAGAGAATCATGAAGCTTTAAGGGAAAACAAGGGAGCAGGGCTCAGTGTGTTACACAACTTAGAAAAGCTTATAACTAGTCTTTCACTGGAGATATACACCAGGAGGAGATGGGGGAACACATAGACACAGGAAAATTCCTAGGTCATGACAAAATACAGTTTTGATAAATCTTTCAAACACTTTCCCTAAAAAGGTGACATTAGAATCCTGCGATCAATGACTAAGTGTCCACCTAATGCTCCCACCCACATATACCCACTCCCACCCCAGCATTCCTCAAAAACAATATTAATGAGTCTGTGATTGTTTGTTCTCCACTCTGGCAGATGTTAGAGGAGTCTCAGTTATTGTTTTAATTTGCATTTCCCTGTTTAATAATAGAAGCCAGCATCCATTTATAGTTTAGAAAATAGAGTTAGAGTTTACTAAGAAAATGTTTAAATATGTCTCTATACTCAAGTCTTTGAGCATGAGTGTTAAAATAAAAGCAGAGAGATCTATAAGAAGGCATCAGTTTTGCAAGAGCATGGCCTGGGCCTAAGCATCCTTTGAAACATTCTTAGTCAGATCTTCCATGTTTGAGGAAAGTTGCCTTTCCTCATGTGGATGTTGCTAGCAAATTTTTTAATTGTCTTCACTGGCTAATGAGAGGTTTTACATCATTTTTACATACATAATAAAAACACATGCAAAATCTAGCCCTCTGTCAGCCAATCTGTATAAACAGTCTTGGCAAATGTACAATAAAGACTGTTCTTGCGTTGACCTTGCCTGATTGCTTCTTTTCTGAGTCTTCCAATGAACAAGTACATCTAGTGTAATTAGTCTGCATCAGCCCTCTCTTCCTGCTGTACTCGTGGGCCCTGTATAAGAAAACACTTACTCAATCTAAGATCATGAAGTTACCTCCTTCATCCTCCTCTGATAGCTTTATTGCTTTACCTCTACAGGAGATACATGTAGAATTGATTTTTTTTATAAATCTTAATGCAGAGGTCTGTATGTGTATTTGACTATTCCAACATTGCTTAATAAATGTCCTGGACCAGCTAACATCCTTTGAACACCAGAGCTTTGCAATTCTCCCCCCCCCCCCTGCTCTGCCAGTTCCACCGGGCACCACTTGGCTCAACCTCTCTAACTGGCCCATTGTTTATCACCCCCTCCAAAAACTGTCACCAGATTTTCATAACCACTTGGAAGTCTCAGTTTCAGACATATTTTTCAGTGAATTTTCAACTTTTCTTAGCTTTTTGCATTACTGTGTGCAGTTTGAAATTAAACTGTTGGTGTGTGCCCAGTGGTGTCAGAACTGATTTTAGCAATGCAGAAGATTTTTGTGATTTCACCAGCTGAGCTGGCACACCATCCCTTCATGCCCATGCCGTGACTGAGCATAAGTCTTGCTAGGCACACAGCCCATGTCCTCTATTTACCTAGGTCTCCTGTGCCACAGCTCACTCAAGTGGCTTCCTCGAAGGCTCTCCTCTCTCCAGAGCCCTGAAGAAATCAGGCAATAGGTTGAAGCATGGCTGGCCTTGAGCTTCGAGCCCTTCCCTTCTAAAAATGTGAGTGGTAAAAATAAAAGTCTCCTGGCTTCCTTTCACAAGTTATTTCACCTTTCTCCAATCTGTCAATGAAAACAGGAGCCAAGAGATTGTTGACTTTTGACAAACCTCAGAAGTCTTTCTGAACTCAGAAGCAACACCCGAGAGCCAGCCTTGAACTCAGAAGCCTGCTGTTTTGTCGCTTTTATCTCCAGCCTTTGATTGAAACCTCAACATAGAACCATATCCCTCCTCCAAGGAATGGGAGGAAACCATTGGCTTTGGGGTCAGGTTCAAATCCAGCTTTGACATGTATTAGCTGTGCTTGGGGCAAAGGGTCTGATGAGGAGGTTTACACAGCATATCATCATCCCAGCCTGCAGCACGGAGCCTCATGGGGAGGGATGTCTCCCTTACTGCTCCAGTTTTGGCTATGTCCTCTCAGTTGCTCCTTCTTAAACATATTTATGTTAGAAACTACAGTATTTGTCTTAATGCTCCATGTGATCAACAGTCTTCACTCTTAATCCCGTTAACCTTCTTCCCTTCCTGTGGACACATTCTAAAATGTCAATACCCAGTGCCTTTAGCAATTTTTCCTGAAGACCGAATCTTGCTGTGTACTCCTGGCTGGCTGAGGGCTCACTATGTAGACCAGGCTAAGCTTAGTTTCTCAGCAATCTTCTTGTTTTAACCTCCCTAGTGCTGGGATTCCAGGCACGAGCTGCATACCAGGCTTCACAACTATTTAACAACTGTTCTCCAGCCTTCTAATTGTAGAATGTATTTTCACTTATTTACCTCTTGTTAATATTTACTTTATTTACCTGAACAGTGGTGGTGTACACCTTTAATCCTATAGCATTTGGGAAGAAGAGGCAGGCAGGTCTCTGAGTCTGAGACCAAGATGGTCTACAGAATGAGTTTCAGGATGACCAGGGCTACAAAGAGAAACCCTGTCCTGAAAGTATGTATGTGGGTACATTCATGTGATTGTTCATACATGTGGAAGCCAGAGGGATTCCCTGGAACTGGATTTAGAGGCAGTTGGAAGCTGCCCCACCTGAGTACTGAGAACAGAACTGGGGTCCTCTGTGCAGTGGGTGCTCTGAACCACTGAACCAGCTCTCCAGCCGCTTCCCCTTTGTTTTTCTCTTCACAGTTCTGTTCATTCTTTTCTTCTTGAAGCTGAACACCTCTGTTGTTCTTGGATTAGAAGCACTTTCTATTCAGTGTCCTGAGGTTAACTATTAGCCTCTGAACATGGTTACCTGGCTATGAGAGTCACCTGGACTGACACTCCCGACCCTAGGGCCTTCCTTGGCTACAGATGCCGCAACAGTGCCTCACCAGCCCCTTTCTGCTGCGCGCTGTCACAGCATCCTCATGCTATGGAGCCGTGATAGACGAGAACTAGGCTTTGCTTGAAGCCAAGTCAAGGAGAATACACCTCTGCCACTCATCTAATCCACCCCACGAAATGTTTCACTAACGTTTATGTCCTGCACAGAGCCCTATGTGTTGTTTGTTCTGCATTCAGAAACAAGTTCCTGAAACATGTAACCCTTTTGTGACAAAGTCTGTGCCTGCGTCAATGTGCGGGGTGCACCCTTCCCTCAGGCCAGGGGTTTTCCAGAAAGAGTCTTAAATTCGTGCTCTGAAGATGCACCTGGCAGACAACTGCACCCAGATGCCAGAGTCTCAAATGTCTAAATTAGCTGTGGTCAAGAATGAGCTCTTCAGAGACGCCATAACACTGTCAAGTGCAGCAAAGAGAATACTCCTCCCACATTATATTTATATGCCCAGAATGGAGGAATGTGGCTTTGTGTCTTTTCTCCTCAGATGCATCTGGAATTCCCTTCAATTTGACTCTTCATCTAATGTATGGCGAGCGTGGCTTAGCTTTCCAGCATTTTCCTTCCACAGGTCCTTTACATCCTTACCCATATACTTCTCTGATCTTCGTACTTCATCAGAATATAAGTCTTCCAAACATGATTGTATTTTTAAGACATTCATTCCGTGGTTTAAATAAAGTTCCTCCCCCAAAAGACTTCTCCTCTTAGTGATCAGCAAAATAGCTACAAAGGCAGGCCTGCTGTGCACAGCTTCCTTCTGTGCTCAGCCTGGTCAAAGCACCCCACCCCCACCTCCAGGTGTCTCATGTCAAACTCCTCTGGTCTCTGAAATGTCCTAAATGTCCTTGTGTTCTGAAATCCAGAATCATAGCATGTGTCGACCTCACATTGGCAGGCCCCTGAGGAGATCAGGGAGTTGAAACACTTCGGAGCTCACATTTGGAAATGTGAGCACAGGACTTGCCTGAGGTGAGATAGTTGGGGATAGGAGGGTAGGACCACCAGTAGCCCCATTTAATCTCCATCATTTATTTTTGCATCTGCTGGAGTGATGCTTTATCCTTAGGTAAGTTGTTGCTGTCATTATAAGGTTAAGCGTGTTTGCAAAGTTTTGCATTCTAGAGTAGAGCATACGCCACTGCGATCATTTGGGGTTTGTGTCAGATATGGTCAGAATGAGCACATGTGTAAGACAAATACAGGATAGCTAACAAGGCAAACCATTGCAAAGCCAGGCATGAAAGAGTCCTCAGGAACTCTGAGGAGACAACCTGAGTGTTTCTCCAACTTGGCCTACCTGGTTCCGAATGGTAGAGCCAGGAAGTCTTATGCTTCTGTTCTGGTAGAACGCAGGATCCAAGTGTGTGTGTGCCCCATCCTCTCTTGTTATTTAAGCATAGCACAGTAACAACACAATCTCAAATTCTCTAATTTTCTCACCAAGAAATGGGCCCACGGAGCTCAAAAGGCCCCTGTGTAGAATTCTCCACAGTCCTGCTTCCCTTCCTTCTTCAAATAGCTATAATCACAAGATTTAATCTTCCTGATGATGTTTCATGATTGTCCAGTCTGTTATGCTAAAATTAGTGTCCTTTATTTTTCATTTAATACAAAATGAGGAGACTCAGGAAAGCATAATGGTTTTACCACACCGCTGATGATGACAAAGGCAAAGATACAGATCTCAACTCATACCTGCATTGGTTATTATTGTTGTCTCTGGGTCCCAAGGTCTGGCATAGAGAACTCAAAGATGGAAGTATTTCTCTGGTGCATGGTTTCAGAGACATCTGTCTGTCAACTCAGAACAGCATAGTTTAAGTCATGGACAGGAAGTAGAAAGATAATACAGGAAATATTGACTTCTTTCTACTGCACCCCAACAGTTTCGTTCACCATCTCCCAGCAACGCGTTGATATTATGATATTATAAGGACATTAAGGCATATATCCATGTATAAGGCCAGAGCTGTCAGGGCATCATTGACTCTAGAAAGTCATCTTAGGCACACCCAGAGCCTTTGTTTTCTTCTAGTTGGTTCTTAAGAGGGCCAATGGGCCATCAGTATACTAATGCCTGTTGTAATAGGAAAAAAAACTGTTTTTCCTATTTATTACAAGTTTTTAATAGTCAGCCTATGCTGTCAAGGTTGCTGAAAGTTCCTGCTGGCTAACAAATCTGGTGTACACTTTTCCAAGCAGGACTTTGTGGAGCTTCTGAATTAAAAATCATAGCATGGCAATTCCAACTTGATAGAGTAATTGTATCACTATTGCTATTATATATTCCAAACATGAGCTCATTCCTAGTCAACAAAGTACAGAATACAGTAACATGTTCAATGTGATTCACAATGTGGTATGATTACTGAAGGAAACAAACAATAAAAGTGAATAAAATAGAGGTTCTGATATTGAAGCTAAACCTCAGCTGGAGACTGAAGAAGCTCAAGTTGCTGAATTATTTCAGCAGATTGAGGAAAGGAGGGAAGACTTTCCATTCAGAGACACTGAGATCTCAGTCCACCATATCACTGAGCAAGGGCCTCCTACCTTTAGTCACCTATCTCCACACCCACCTACAAGCTAATAAAGGAATGGCTCGTTCCCCATAAAAGATGTAACTGCATCCAATCTACTTAAAGAAGAATCTGTAGATTATTGCAGGAAAGAGAGGACTAGGCAAGGCTTTTTAACTCATTTGAGTGAAACCCAAGAGATGTGGAAATAAAATTAGTGACAATGGTTAACTAGTTACATGCGACAATACACACAGAGAAAGCCATACATAATAACCCAGATATAAATCCAATTTTAAAATGGAGCCTTTAAAAAAAAAGTACTAAAACATCCTCAAAACCAGACATTACTCAATTCAAGAGAAAAGGAGAATGTGTCACCATCACACCAGGCAATTACCAGACCAGAATGTAGCAAAACATAGTGTGATGGACCCAACACCCTACATTTTAAAATTATCTCCATTGGAATTAACTGGTAGTTGTAAAGAACTTCCTTAACCTTGCAAATTGGCAGAGCACTCTGGAATTAAACAGTATTACATAATAATCAGAAATTAATGAAAATGGAGCTGCAAGATCATTCAGGAAATGCAAACATACTCCGAACTTTGATTTTTTTTTTTCAAATTGCTTGTAACTAAAGAATATCAAATGTCCCAGGCCCAGGTTGTTAAACCAGTAAAAAATTTATTGAACACTTAAAGAAGAATCTGTAGATTATTGCAGGAAAGAGAGGAATAGGCAAGGCTTTTCAACTTATTTGAGTGAAACTCAAGAGACATGGAAATAAAATTAGTGACAATTGTTCATCATGATAATGGCATACACAAAATAAAAATGTCCACAAAATGCTAGGAATCCACAGTCAGAAGCACATAAAAGCCATAATGCATCATGAACAAGTAGAGTTCATCCTGGGAATGCAAGATTCAGTCAACACATAAAAAATCAATGTCATACATACATATATACACATATACAAACATGCATATGGTAGCGATGAGCCAACTGAAATATTCATCTTCAAAAGTAGCACTTGTAATGACTCATGTAAAACAAGACATGCTTAGATATAAGGAAAGCATCATGCATAAAAACGTGTAATGGTAAAAATCACCCAACTAATGAGATAACCAAGTCAGACCACACATAATACTTGTTTTCAAGGCTTATTTTAAATCTACAATGATCAAAGAAATTTAATCTTTGCAGATAACTACCTAGATAAAAAGACCAAAAATAGACCCACCCAAAATAAGACAAGTGATTTTCTTTTAGTCATGTGTGTACTAAATCAATTAGAAAGAGCAACCTCATTCACAAGAATGCTGGAAAAATGAATGTGGAGATGAAAACATGTTTAATGTTATGACTTAGGCCTAAATGCAGGTACTTATAGAATTCATAAGAAAAAAAAAAACTTTGCAACCTTGAGTTTTGTTTTTAAAAAGTCCTAGAACAAAAAAATATATGCTATAAAAGGAAATCAATAAACCGCTTTCCATCATCATCAGAATTGAAAGCTCCTGCTCTTACAGAGTTTGCTAAGGAAATAAATGAAAACAAGCTTTAGATGATTTGCCAAGGAAGTATCTATAAAGGACGAGTATAAAGGATAACGTGGGGAGCAACAAGATGGCTCAGAAGGTAAAGACACTTGCTTCATAAGCCTGACAACCTGATTTGACCTTTTTCTTCTCTACCAGTCTTCTTCTGACCCTTGCAAGTTCATCATGCTGTGCACATGCACCACAACATACATTATAACATGTGAACAGACAATAATAACAAGTAAGATAAAGTAAGGTGTGCTACTCCACACATTTGGTTCCTTCCCCAAACTCAGGATCTAGAGGCAGCCAGATCTCTATAAATCTGAGGCCAGTGTGATTTATATAAAAAGCTCCAGGTCAGCTAAAACATCATCCAAAACAAATGCCAATGTATATACTTTACAAAACATCATATAGGGTCAGCAAGAGGGTTTAGTAGGTAAAGGTTCTTTCCACTGAGCCTTCCAACCCAAGTTTGATCCCCAGGATTCTGGAAAGAGAAAACTGATTCTTTCAAGTCGTCCTCTGACATCCTCACACATACACATATACACAAAAGCAAACAGAGTAAACACACAAGCAAGTAAATAATAAATTTTAAAAATATACACAAATGTTTACAGCTATTTTAATCATCGTTTCAAATTATAAACAACACAAGAAATTTTCAACTGGAGAGAAGCTAGCACAGCACAGAGACAGTTCTGGAAGCCTGTGAGCCAGCCATCACTTAGTGAGAGGCTTAGGTCCTTGTGGGTCAGCTCTCAACTGACAGTCTGTTTACTCACTTGCAAATCACCACGAGGTGAGTGTGCTGTGCCATCCTTCCTCCCACCATGATGTACTTACTGAAAAGCAATGGCACCAGATGACCGTGGGCTAGGACTTCTGACATCATGACTCAAGATAAACTTTTCCTCCTTATAAGTTGTTCTTCTCGGGTATTTTGTTACCATGGAAAACAATGGAAAGGTTGCTGATGTAACCATATGTCATAGTAAGAGATTTAAATAAAATATGAGAAAGATGAAAAGCTTTGTGGGTGACAGGGACAGAGTGCTTACTGAGGCTCAAAGAATCTCTATCAAAATGAATATCTATCAAATATTAATAAATACAAAATATCAAGTAACCAACCAGGAAAACGCTGGAGCAGGAACGTGTAAGAGCAGGAACAACAGGAAGACCTGGAGCTCCCTTCCCTGAAGCTTCAGCTGCACAATCAGTTGCCACACAGTGGAGGAGACAGGGACGACCAAATGTAGCTTGTGGTGACGTAGCTACTTAACAGGAAAGGGAGGAAGGTTTCCTTTGTGCTGTGTCACAGCTTTTCCTATTTTTAGTTTTGTCTATTATCCTAAACAAAATTGTCAAAATAATCATGAAATTTGAATGGGGATTGTGAATTATACCACAAATGTTAATAAATAACATTACATAAATGTTAATTTTATGATACATGTGTATGTGTGTGGGGGTACATTTGTGCAGATGTAAATGCATATATGTATGTCTTTATATCCATAAATACTCTATTGGGGTTACAAAGGAAGTACATATTGAAATTATTTAGAAATAGTAGAACATCATATCTGTAATATACTCTCCAGTTGAAATAAAAGATAGACAAGAGACAGATAGTAGAGGCAGAAAGCATATGACATATGAAGATACAGAAACAGGAAGATTATAATCAGATAGGTGATATATAGATGGATACGTAAATACATCGATAGAAGATAGATAAGAATGATAGATATATAGATAGATGATAGATGTATAGATAGATGTATAGATAGATAGATAGATGATAGATAGATAGATAGATAGATAGATGATAAATAAGTACATGATAGATAGATGATAGATAGGTAATAGATAAGTACATGATAAATGATAGATAAATAGATAGCTAGATTGATAGATGGCAGGTGATAGATAATAGATTAATAGATAATTGATAGATTATAAATAATAAATAGAAGATAGATAATAGATTGATAGATTTGTAGATGAATGGATGATAGATAGGTATAGATAATAAATGCATAAATGGATGACAGAAGAAAGATGATGATTAGATGTGTAGATGATAGATACATATATAAATAGTAGATAGTTGGTAATAGAAGATATGTTATGAACAGATGAAGGGTAAATAAATGATAGTTGGATAGGTGACTGGTAAAATATAGCTATGTGACAGGAATTAGATAGATAGATAGATAGATAGATAGATAGATAGATAGATAGATAGATGATTGACTGATAGATAATAAATAGGTAAAAGAAAGATAGAAAACAGGTATACTAAAAACTAAAATATAAGTAATTAGAGAATTAGTATAATGATTAAACTAAATTTCCTTGCATCTTTTTTTAAGTTTGAAAATACTTCCAAATAAAAGACTAAACTAACAAAGACTATATTGCTGTCTTCCCTCCTTTTTATGTCTTAAGTTCCACAATAACAGGTATTAAGAACATCCATTACCATATTTTCACAGACCTTGTTTGCTGTGTTATCAGATTTTAAAAACCAGTACGAACACTGCAGTGTGGGAGAGGGAACACTTTACAAAAGCCATGAAGATTGTGCAGCCATGTTTTCTCATTCCTGTGGTCATTATGGTCACTTTAATTTGGTCACAGTTCAGAGCTGTAAATACATTTGCCCTTGTGACATACTCATAAAATCTATTTATCAATGTTCTCTTAAATAAAACATAGCCTGAAGAAAAACTTTCAAACTGACACCATATATTATTGAAATTTTTTTTTAAAAAAAGAAAGATATTCTTCTCTGGTGAAGTACAGGAAAATCAACAGACATTTAGTGATATGTGTGCCCATGTTTGAACTACAGTCAGGGCCTCTTTTATATGAGTCTTGCGTCTGCAATTACTCATGTTAATTCATGTGTTCGAATTGCTGCCATATTTATTACAGTGGTTAAATGTTGACTTCAGCGTGGGACGCGTCCTTCTTACAATACTACGTGGTTCAGATCTGAAATGAAGCATTCTGTTCTCTTTCTGAGGGACCATTGTGAATGAGAAGAAATAAAATTTATGGATATTTTAGAGGTGGATGCATTTTGAGAAGGAAACTTCACTACTGATTAAATTAAAATTAACACAAGAACACATGGTTTAAATGCTACTTAAAATCCACAAAAGCCAATTAAAGAGGAAAAATGTGGCTAACGCTGTAAAGTTTAATGCTACCTCATTGAAAATGACTGGGCAAAGCCACCACCCCACACAGTAAACCCAGCCAGAAACACAAACAAGGGAGTTGAGCAGAGTTCTGTTTTCTCATAATCGTCGTTTGGTTAAACTGTCCATTTAAGCATGGAATTTCTCTTGCAGCAGTCAATAAATATCAGGAATGCATGCTCAACATCAGCTGTGCTCGCTGGGTATCTCTCTTTTGCTTTAGCCCCTAACTCTCAGACAAGAGGTGGGTGGTAGAGTTACTCTCTAAGAAGAGAGGGGACAGTTAGCATCATACAGAATGACCTCAGTCCTCAGTCCTTCACAAGAAGGCTTTGGCATCACCAAAGTCCTATACATGTCTTTAAAAAAAAAATACAGACATAGGGTATTTCTAAAAGGTTTGCTTTTAAAGAAAAGTCTAAACTTGTTCCCATCCTAAGGCACGAGTGAGAAGCAAGTCTGTACCATGCATCCTTGCTTTTGAGCCAACATGGGAAAAAATTTAAAGACAATACACAGATAGAAAGGTATCAACCAGCAGTCCAAAAAGTTGGACAGTCCATGGTGGCTTCATAGGCAGGAATTTTAATATCTTACAGTAAGATCCCAGTCTTTTAGCCCAGCGTGTAGGTGAGAGACTGGCAAACCCAAAGCCACTGTACTTTGAGTCTAGCTTGCTGCATGCCGCCAGGGCCCCAGGCTGTACCCCATGAAGGAGGCCTTGCTGCCTCACTAAAGTCTGAGTTTCACTCATTTAGAAAACATATCCAAGTTTGGAGCTGAGACAAAAGGATAGACCATCTAGAGACTGCCATATCCAGGGACCCATTCCATAATCAGCTTCCAAACGATGACACCATTGCATACACTAGCAAGATTTTGCTGAAAGGACCCTGATATAGCTGTCTCTTGTGAGACTATGCCGGGGCCTAGCAAACACAGAAGTGGATGCTCACAGTCAGCTATTAGATGGATCACAGGACCCCCAATGGAGGAGCTAGAGGAAGTATCCAAGGAGCTAAAGAGATCTGCAACCCTGGAGGTGCAACAACATTATGAACTAACCAATACCCCGGAGCTCTTGACTTTAGCTGCATATGTATCAAAAGATGGCCTAGTAAGCCATCACTGGAAAGAGAGGCCCATTGGACATGCAAACTTTATATGCCCCAGTACAGGGGAACGCCAGGGCCAAAAAGTGGGAATGGGTGGATAGGGGAGTGGGGAGAGGGTATTTGGGACTTTTGGGATAGCATTGGAAATGTAATTGAGGAAAATACGTAATAAAAAATATATTTAAAAAAGAATATAAAAAAAGAAAAAGAAAAAAGAAAACATATCCCCATGCTAGTTACGGATCAGAAGAAAAGGCGTAATCAGGACAGAGGCAGGAGGTATGAGTTCTACTTAAAATAACTTTCAAAAGTTAAGTAATGCCTAATATGATGGGTCTCGGGGCCCATCAGACTGTCACTTAACATAACTGGGCAATAATGGTTTCTTGACACCAGGTTTGAAGTCAGATCTTGCCCTGAAGTTGAAGCTTGAGCAATGTGCCCTGTCCTTTCAGGTGTCATGTTCTCTGTTTAACAGCACAGCCCTAACTACTATAGCAGGCTCAACTGTGCCCTGAGAGGCTGTCCAGCAGGAGAGGGACTAGGTGACAAAGAGCAGATGTTACTAAATAAGGAAAGCAAAACAAACAAACAAACAAAAATTTTAAGGTCCTGATTTTGATTTTGTTCCCAGTGGCATAAATGGCTACCTCTGCTTTAGTTTTCTAGGATAATTGTTGGTACTAAAATTGCACAGAACAGTTCTATGACAAGGTGTGATTTTTTTTCTATGCAACAATGACCTCAGGTCTTTTATAACTTGTAAGTTCTTTTGTTTTTGTTTTTTTGTTGTTGTTGTTGTTTTGTTTTGTTTTTTAACTAATCACTAAGGTTGGCATATCATCTACAGCCATACCACCCATCTTCTCTGACCTCAGGGGGCTACCATAGAAAGTAGTGTGTTTCATTATGGCTTTTTCATACACAGGTGTCATAAATCTGTGTTCCAGCCCATTCTCCATGACTCCCTACCCTTCCCTGTGTCCCCTGCTGTCCTCTGATTGGTTCCAGGACAGAGAGTAAAGGAGGGGAGGGTTACCTTTCTTCCACAGCTCCACCTAGTCTCACAAAAGTTCAAGTCAGATTTGCATCCCACACTGTGGATCCATTCTGTTGGTGCAAATGTCACTTCAGGCTCCCCCTGTAAGCCTGATATAGTTACAGCTCTATCTCCCACAGTGTCCCTATATGAAAGATCAGCCAACTATAGCCAAGTGTTTCATGTCCCAAGTGAAAAATAAAAGCATGGGGCTCCACATTCAAATATATGACAATTTCATTAGAGCACTAAGCCAGACACAGACCCCTTCTAAGCACCAAGTTTTGTATGAGGCAGAGAATAGATTCTACCGCTGTGCAGTCAGTCATTCAGGAGTCATTCTTCCAAAGAAATGACTCACCAAAGAACTGGTTTGAGCCTTGTATTACAGCCCCCATGAAGCTTTCCAACCTCACTGGCCTGCTCTACCACATTTAGCTAGGCATGAGGAGTGTGTTTGAATGTTATACCCAACCCAGAAAAGTATCTTTAATTTGTTACTTTGTTTCATGTAAATGGGTGTTTTGCCTGCATGCATGTCTGTACCACATGCATGCCTGGTGCTGGCTGAGCCAGAAGGCAGATGTTAGGTCCCCTAGAACTAGAGTTTCAGATGGTTGCAAATCACCTTGTGGTTGTTGAGAATCAAGAACTGATAGTCTTCAAAAGAAACTAGTGTTCTTAGAGATATCTTTCCTTATATTTACCACAAAGAATTCCTAAGAGTGAACACGGCCCTACTTTGAAGGGTACTATCTATTTCTGATACTTAATGTGTTCTTATAAAGTAATAAATAGTATAGATATTAGAAGTTTTTTAAATGACTATCATTTAAACATGATAGCTAATCTAGATTGTCAACTTCATTAGATTTGGAATCAAAAGGAAACAAGCTAGTTTATGAAGGCATTTCTAGGAAGGATAAACATGTAGGAAAGACCTCACAGAATGGGCAGATAAAAGACAGATAAATGATAGATGATTAATAGAGAAATAAATGCAAGATAGATAAGAGATAGATAAATATGTGATAGATAATAGATGATACATGATTGATACATATATATGTATACACATATATATATACACACACACATTCATAAACATAACTTGGAAACATGACAGGTAGATAGAAGATAGATGGGTAGATAGAGGATGATACATAGATGATATATATTTGATTAGTAAATGATATATAGGTAGATGTCAAACAGACAAACAGACAGGTTAGGTGACAGATGAATAGACAGATATCTCTAAATTGCTATGAATTGTTGGTCTTAAACCATCTTAAATGAACCTTCTCTTTTCTCAGCAGACAGCATGGCACAGAGGCATGAGGCAAGGATAAAGTTGTCTATGCTACCCAGGGGTCATATAGACAAGCATGACAGGAGGAAACTGGAAGCTGTGGGACCGTTCTGTGTCCTCACAATCACCCTCAGCATGCACTGTGAAACAGAAACTCAAAGCTGGACCGCTTGCATAGTGTTAAACAGACAGTCAGAATGGGAAAGTATGACAGATCAGCATCTCTGAGTGTAGACATGTGAAACACATGTCAAGACTGATGTCTTCCCATGACACTACACCAGGACACTGCAGCAGAAACACAATTTCCATGTCTCTAACCTCTGGTAAGTTTACGACCTGGAGGTCTTTATGTAATACTCGATCCTTCTTTCTGGAAACTCTCAGAAACCTTTCACAGTTCTGTGGCATGCGGGTAAGTCTTTCATGACTGATAGAAAAAGACAAAACTTAGCCAGGAGGCCAGGACAATGCCATCCATTTATGCTACTCTTGTGCCCTATAGACATGAGTATGATGGGAGTGACCTGGAAGCTGTGGAACGGTTCTTCGTCCTCAGTCACCTTCAGCATGCCTGGTGAGTCAGAGACGCAAGACTGGATCACTTGCATAGTGTTAAACACACAGTCAGAATGAGAAAGTATGACAAATGTGTTTTAGGAACAAAACGACTAAAAATTAGCAGAGGAATCCTGAAAAGCAATTATCTAAATGAGGTTTCCATCCAAATGAATGATGAGCCTGAGGTCAAAAGTGGCTATCCACAGACGAAAGAAAAACAGATAAAGGGATGCATGTCTCTAGTAGTTCACTGTGACCCTGTGTGCATGGAACTACATGGAGAGGAATAACTTGGTGCCAAGGAGGAAGCAATGAATCCTCAGGAAGATGCCTGGAGACAACACCGCAGCTTTCCACTTTCCTGCTTCAGTTTTACCTGCACTGATACTACAGGACCAAGCCTGACTTGTTTTGTTCTGTTTTGTTTCCAATGCATTTTGGGGGGATCCTTATAAACTGTCTGCTTCATTGTAGGAAAGGAATAAATATTTCCACTTTGAATTTTTTTTCATTTCATTTATTGAAAGACCCATAAGGAATGACTCTAGGGAAAATTGGTTGATTTCACATAGGCTTCACATTGGTATCCCAACCCTGTCACACAGATCACTGCGTGGATTCAACTGACTACAGCTTTCAAATACTCAGGAACGAAAGCGCACTGAAAACATGCAGGTATTTCTTTGTCATTGTTAAGCAACTTAAGTCCTAAGACGACTCAGGATGCTCCATACACTCAGTGCCATAGGTCATCCGGAGCCGTTTAAAGAAGGCAAGAAGATGGATGTAGCTAACACAGAGATACCGCATCATTTTATAGAAGGAACTTAGACAGATACACACCTAATAACTGAGGGAAGGGTTCAACCATCCACTCTCCATGGATATCAGAAACAGCCATACCACTGTTCTGCAGAAGGCACAGCATTCGTCCACCAGGACAGAATTTACTATCAGCCCACCTAAGAGATAAAAGTCCAAGATCACAGTTGGTGGAACTCGGGAAGGAAAGAAGAACAGAGGAGATTTAATGGTTACTATAGCTACAAGTCTTCAGAAGACAGGAAATATATTACATCTTAATTGTCAAACTCATGAGACCCATGCTGGTAATCTTACCTCTACACCATTTCAAAACTTACTTTACATTAATCCGTTTTTGAAAGCCTAGAATTTATTGAAATGTTGACCTTTCACATTTCTGATGACTTGTGTCTTTTACTTTCTTTTTACTGCCTTGTAGACTACAATTGCACATCAACAGAAGCATTAAATCTTTGCAAAGAGCTAAGAGTAGCTGCTGTGGGTTTGTGTTCTCTGTCAGCTATCTCACCTCTGACCTGGACGGCTGTAGTAGGGCAGTAATGTGTGTGCTATGCTTTCTAGTAAGCTGCATTTCCTCTCAACGTTTTATACAAACTGGAAATATAAACTTTTACCTTGAGCTTTTTCACTTAATATTACAGCATTAGCAAATTACGTATTTTAAGTCATTTATAAGCAGTCAGGATCACATACGAATAAGGGCTAGAACTGTAACTTGGTGGAGAGCATTGCTTAATATTCATGAGGCCTTGACTCAAATTCTCAGAACACTACATACACCCACAGAGATTATATACAAAAATATCTGTGACTGTGTTCTAATAAAATATATCTCAACACAAATTCAAATCTTATATTTTTCACATCCCATAAAGTACTTTTTCATTTTTCCAACTATATAAAATTGTAGAATTAATTCTTCACTTATTTTTTTCTCCTAAAATAAAGATCAAATTATAATATTCAGGTCCCTGGATGCAATGTCTAATGACCCAGTCTGAACAGCGACAATAACACGTATCTGTACGTTAAGGTGTGCTATTCTGACATCTTTTCCAATCAACCAGAAAAAAATACCTGTAGGTATTGATTGAGTGGTACTCACAAAAAGTCAAGGCTCAAGGCTTTCTAGGCTGACACACAAGCTCCTCTGAGATGTAAGGAGTACAATATAGTTGATTCCTGGTCCTCAAATTTCTTGGCCAATAAGAAGGCTACATTAGGTTTTCAAAGTCTTTTCTATGAAAATGCCAGCACAAAACTATGGTCCTGGGTTCCACCTCTCCTCTCAGGGTGTCCCAGCATTGCCAGTACACCAGCTCGGAGAGAACAGGGTAGAATGATGGAATGGTTATGGAATGGATGGGATTGGAAGCCTACCTTGTCCCTTGGTGCATCAGAGGAAGTGCCCACCAGGCCAGGACAGGATGAAGCAGTCAGGTTGGAAGTGGGTGGGAGTCGGGAGGCCTTCTCTGAGGATCTTAGTGTTAGGGCTCTTTAAGATGAAGACCTCCAATGATCTTTAATGAAGCAGCTCTCTGAGACAATCTTACCTTGTTCTATTACATTACTTGGGGTATATTTGAATGCATACACTTTATTCTGGGTAAACCAAGGGTTATATAGTTTTGGGGGAGGGTATGTGAGAATATCCCTAGAAGGAAATGTCATTAGCTGAAGGCTAAGGTTACTATAATGTCTCAGTAGCATGGAGAAGCATTCCTGGTGCTGGGTACATGACTGACTGCCTGTGACAACCTGGTTGAAGGTCTTTTGGTATGGCCAAAGGCAGGCACAGAAACAGGGAGGAGCTACCCCTATTTCTGTGGCCTAATGTTCTGAAATTTCTGAAGTTTAAACTTGCTCTACTTTACCAGTTCCATGCCAATTCCCTGGGTGGCATGGTCCATGTGCCATACACAATACTGTGGGGTTTCATGCAGTGCACTGCTCTCCTCAGGAGGTAACTTTAGTTTTGAAGGGTGTATATGTATGTTTCTGTGCCTTTGTGTAGTATATGTATGTGTATATGTGTGTGTATCAGCTGTGAATGCATTTGTGTGTTGCATGTATAGTGTGTGTGATTTATGTGTGTGGTACATGCATGTGTACACATAGGGTAAGGGATGCTTGCCCATTCATGTACATGAAGACGATAACCTCTACCACTCTTTGCTGTATTCCTGTGTGAGGTTCTCTCATTAAACTTCAGGCAAGACTGGCAGCCAGCAAGCTTCAGCAATGCCTGTGTCTCTATATTGCAGTGCTGGGGTGTGTGTGTTTGTGTGTGTGTGTGTGTGTGTGTGTGTGTGTGTGTGTGTGTACATTAGGGATCACACCTCAGATTTTATGCTTTCACAGAGAGTTCCCTGATCCACAGAGCCATCTCTCCAGTCCAAAACCCTCTCTTAATAAACACCAATTTTACTTCTTCATTTGAAAAAAGAAGATAGAAAAAAATGAAAAGAAAAAGGAATTTGGAGCCAACAGGCTACTACAGGACCTAGAAGCCCATTGTGCACTGGGTGTTGTAAAACCATCACAGCATGGATTTGCATTCTGATCTGCAGCACTCATCATCAGATAAAATAGAATTCCAAACCAGCTGTGAGCAGGTGCTGACTGCACACATCAGCTGCATGAGCAAGTGGTCCAGGTGGCATGATACACTGGTAAAAAATTGAAAGGAACAAGCCAACCCTACAGGTCCTTCTAAATAGCCTCCAGAAAATGGAGAAGTGGGATGTAATGGCTTCAGCAATAGGGGATTCTTTTCCTATCCAGGATGGAGGCTGACAGTTCTTCTTTAGTATTTGAGACTTTAAAGAGAGTCCACTGGTGCTCTTACACTCCCACCACTCTGTGATGGTTTCCATGTTCAGTTTGTGGTGCTTCACTGTCCATAACTTTCCCCCAATGTCTGTGTTTCAATAACTATAACTAAACTACACACTACCAGAGTGTACAGAAAACTCCATCAGCCTTCTTCACCTTACAGAGCAAGCACCCACAGTGCAGCACTGCTGTAGTCTTTCTGCTTGGGCGGTTTGGTGTGTTTTGTTTCTAACAAGCACACTAAGCAGCAAGTTTTCTTTAGCATTTCCACATATACTTAATGCTGATGACTCTTGTTCCCTCTTCTCTCCTGAATCCCCGGCCCCTCCCCCACTGTATCACTCTACCCCAGCACTCATCTATCCACTTTCACCTCACATACGCTCTATCATGCCCAGGTCCTCCTTTGGGACCTCTTCCCCATCTCATGGGCTTCACTCTAATTTCCTGGCCCTTACCCACACTCATTCCTATATAAATACACATATACAAAAGTTGGGAGCTAAGACCTGCATCTGGGAGAAGACATTCAATATTCATCCTCATGAAGGATTTTGTCACTGAATAATAGAGAAGCAATGAAGGACAAGGACAGCTGCATCTCCTATCTGTGCTTCCCAGTTGTTATATCTTGGCCCAATTCACTTTCAGCCCATCAGAGAGTCATCTACAGACTAGAATAAACTTGATATATTTTCAAGTCAGTGATTGAGGTGACTGGTGGTGCATGCCAAGTCAGAGTCCAAGACAGAAAAACTGAGAATCCAAGACCAATTTGTGTTACAGAGTGTGATGCTTTAAAAATATACCAATTTTATTGCTTACAGAGGAAACAAGCAAAGCAATATACTCACTAAAGGACACGTTAGCCCAGAAGTCATGGCTAATCCGCAGTACCAAATACTTTGAATAATGTATATAGAAGAGGCTATTCTAGAGGCTGAGTCACCTGAAAGCATGGAACAAGGATGGTGGTGGAGGCCCAAGGGGACTTCAGATACTATGAGTAGGAGATATTCAAGGGAGGCACCAGGATGCTACAACTGCACTGCAATCCTTAAAGCCACATGAGTATCTCAGGGAAAATGGATAGTGATCCTAACTTAGCATTGTAGTTGTGGTGACAAAATATTTGACAGCTTAAAGGAGAGCAGACTTATTTTGACCCAGGCAGGGAATACTGTCCATTGGATTAGGAGGATGAGGTCACAGTTCCTATTATGCAGTCAAACCAGGAATGGGAGCAGTGGGGTCAGAACCAGAGTGAGACCCCATCCAGGACCTACTTCTGTTACCAAGGCTACTAGTCCCAAAGGTTGCAGCATCTCCCAACACAGCGCCACCAGCTGAGAACCCTGTGTGAACAGTGGGGGATAATAGTCCATAGCCTAAACCCTTTCAGTAGTAAACCTCCATATAAAATTAGACTGTCAATATGATTTAATTCCCAAAATGGGTGCTTTGCAATAGACTTTTTCAAGCCCAGCCGGGATAACCAAATTCCCTGATCTCATGAGTGTGGCCCTACAATGGCTAGAAGACTGTGTGGTCCGTTCCACACAATAACTAGGGTCTCGGCAATGTTTCCATTTCAGAAGGAAGGCAACTCTCTGAACTACAACACAGGTTGCTTTCTTTGAACTTGGGACACACTATTTTAATGAATAATTGAAAGAGGTCATCTGTGACTCAGTAATGCCAAGTAGTATATAAGGAGACTTGTTTGCTTACTGGTAGGTCAAAAAGAGAAGAGAGGGAGGGAAAAAGAGAGAGAGAAGCAAGAAAGAGAGAGAACAGAAAAGCTTTTTTATTAAAAATGTGTGGGCCAAGTGATGAGAAATATCTTTCCAGAATATCCCTTAAGCCAGCCAACTCACAACCAAGCTGATTCACATGGTAAAAGTTGGTCTTACTTGGCTAAGGTACTCAACACACCATGGGCAGAATCACAAGGCTTAACCGTACTTCTCTTAAAACTGGCTAAAAGAAATATTTTGAAAGCCTCACTTTCTGGATTGAGTGCTTAGACACTGAATACTTAGAAATGTGATATGTCAGTGTTTCTACAAAGAGCAGACTTAGGGGTCCAGTTATGGGTGTTTAGACCGACAGTGTCTGATAATTAATTCCACATGCCGTTTTGTGGTCTTTTCATATGAATGAAAGCAAGAGACAATGAAAGAGTGAGAAAGGAACCAGGGGTTAAGAATTTTCTCACAGTCAGCCTGGACTAGTTGCAGAAAGTATGACTGTTTTGTAAGCCCATCAGAACAGAGATGCACAGACTCGAAGTGTATCCCTTCTTGATTATGCAGGCAATAAGCTCCTAATATCGTTTTACTCAATGGAAAAGAAGAAAACAAAAAGGTCTAGCATTCAACATTCTGAATCATTCCCACTTAGCAGCCTTCAAGAACTAAACACAGCTGATTTGGGTGCATGGTGTTCAAGCTTCCGTTCCCGGCCAACTGGCCTGTCCTCTGGCCTACTTCTTTAGTTCCCTCGCTGACCACAATGACCTTTGGTTCTACTGTCTGTTGCCAATGCCCTCATCACTTCTCCAACTTCTTCCTCACATCTGGCAGCATTGTCTACCAGACATCCCTTGTACAAACATTAATCTTCAAGTTGCATCCAATGCAGGCTTCCACATAGAGTTGGTCAACATACTCTCCTTCACTCAGCAACTACCATTTTTTTTATAATAATCTAGTTATTTTCTAATGTATATTGGGAATGAATTTCTCCATTTTCCCAGTCTTTCTGCTAAATCTGTTTACTACATGTTTGGGTCACTTTCTCTGTCTAGCCTCTAATGGTTGTTATTTCAAACAAAAGTGTTCTGCTATCTCTATTTTCCACCCTTCCTGTCTCTCGTCCTTCCTCACCCTTTTCTTCCAACACTTTTTTCTCTCTCTCCCATTCTGAATCTCTTGCTGGCCTCTCATTAAATTCAGTTGATCCATCGTTTCATGCCTAAAACACATCTTTAATTTTAGTTAATTTTATAGTTAATTTCAATTGTCAACTTGATGAAATCTTAATTCAACTTTGAGATAGTCCTTCTGGGCATGGGAAAACCTGCCTACTGTGGGTGCCACCATTCCTTATGCTGAGATCTTCAACTGTATGAGAAATAAGATGATGACTTGGGCACATGTATTCATGAATCTCTTCTTTCTGTGTGTTGATCCAATGTAATCAGTTGCCTCAAGTTCTTGCCTTTTTGATTTCCCTTCCAGGATTGTTTGTAAATTGCAACTATGAGTCAAGTAAACTCTTTCTCTCTTAAGTTGCATTTGTCAGCATACTTTACTAAAGCAACCAGGAATGAAAGGAAGATACTATCAATCACTTCCACCCTTGTACCCTACTTGCCTCTTTCCTTCCAATTCTTCCAAAACTCTTAAATCTTTCATGATACTTCTAGATCAACTTCTTCTCAGCTGGTAAATCTGATGGCTTTATGATCTCTACTAAACTGCCTTAAAGCCTTTAACCCTGAAAGCCATGCACATAATGAAACAACCTATATCCATAAACATCTCTGGTGTCTGAACAAAACAGAACTTGTTGTAGAAATTTCCTTCTAGATTTCTTTCCCCTGTACTCAACTTTAGTCTACCTTGGTCTGTCTTGAGATTAGATATTGTTAATTTTCCGGATTTGTTCTTTTTTTGTTCAAGATTGTTTTGGTTATTCAGGGTTTTGTAACTCAATATGAATTTTAATAATTGAGTTTTTTCTATTCATTTTATTTTGCATTCACAAGGCAGAGGATTATGACAGAACTCTGATTGCTGTGCACAACACAGGCTAGCATTGAACTCAATAATTCTCTTTGCTCTGTCTTCCATGAGGTACTGACTTGTAACATGATGCTCATCTTAATTATTCACAACTAAAACCTCTTCAGTAGAAAATGCAATCCTGGTTGACACTCTTTACATCTGTAGTAAGACTCATGCCTCAATTTGCTGGATGACACAATTGACTACTTGATACCTTGAAAGTTTGAGAAAGTCAAATTCTTTCACCATCTTTCCCATTGGGCCCTCTTCAGAGCAAGCATTTTCTTCTGCCCAGAGACAGTATATGGTGGTCTATACAGTCAGGGCTACTTGTGTTGGACTGAGTGAATCCGAACAATGCTGGGCATCAGTAACAGGGAGCACACTTGTGCTACATCCAGTTCACATTTTCCAAAAGGAACTTATCATTGAAAGAAGTTCATATTTTGTTGCTATCATTTGATAACCCAAATGATTCTTGGCTCAAGATGGAAAACCATAAGAGTCCTTTACTACCTCCTTCATACTTCTTACAACATCCTTCTACTGACATCCATCACCCTTCTGACTGGACATACATGCTACACACCTCCCACACTAAGCATAGATTTCCAGATAGGACTGAATCGCCTTACCTCCCTAACTGTGAAAACACTTCTTTCTCTGATTCTGGAGCCTTTCCAAAGTATTGCCCTTCACTGTAAACATCCAAAAAGATTACTAGGCAATTGGGAGGTTATTGAATTAAAAAAAAAAACATCTTTAATATTTTGGGAAAATAAATCCAGTTTTGGTCTAGGTAAGTCCTACAGAAAGGCCTATAGTCCTAGAAGGAACGTATGCCCCACTATGTTTTATGAGCTATGTACATAGGATATATTCCACTTGCACTGAACACCATGATCTAAAAATCACTTCCTTCCACACCCTCTAGGTTCAAAACATTTATAAGTGGCCTCAAAACCATACCAATTGAGAAGTTTAACATTTCAGACTTGACATAAAACTTCTATTTGAAAATACTCTTTCAGTCAACAATTCAGAAAAAAAAGGTGACTATAACCTAAGAACACACTGTAACATTTCTAAGCAAAGCAGACCACCAATAATACTGACACAGGAAATAAAACAACCGTTAGAAGCACCATTACTCAAGCTGATAAGAGCTTTGGTAGCTAAGGCAAAGTGGGAGTTCTATACAAAACTAAAATTTGCTCTCATGGGAGTCTAACCCAGAACTTTAGGGTTTGTTTATCTCTAGCTAAACACATACAAGAAGAAAGAGAAGAAAGATAAGCCCAGAAACATCTAAGTAAAGTCATGTGGAAACACTCTTGAGATATACATATTTTTAAACTAGATTAAATCACCCAGTCACAGAGAGAAATGGCAAAGTAGAATCAGAAATGAGATCAACATCGAAGATATGGGCACAGGGAAAAAATTCCTAAACAGAATAGCAATGGTCTGTGCTGTAAGATCAAGAATCGACAAATGGGACCTCATAAAATTGCAAAGCTTCTGTAGAGCAAAAGTTACTGTCAATAAGACAAAAAGGCCAACAACAGATTGGGAAAGGATTTTTACCAATCCTAAATCTGATAGGGGACTAATATCCAATGTATACAAGGAGCTCAAGAAGCTAAACTCCAGAAATTCAAATAACCCCATTAAAAACATGGGCTACAGAGCTAAACAAAGAATTCTCAACTGAGGAATACCGAAGGACTGAGAAGCACTTGAAAAAATGTTCAACATCCTTAATCATCAAGAAAATGCAAATCAAAACAACCCTGAGATTCCATCTCACACCAGTCAGAATGGTTAGGATCAAAAATTCAGGTGACAGCAGATGCTGGCAAGGATGTGGAGAAAGAGGAACACTCCTCCATTGCTGGTGGGATTGCAAGCTGGTACATCCACTATGGAAATCAGTCTGGTGGTTCCTCAGAAAACTGGACATAGTACTACCGGTAGATCCAGCAATACCTCTCCTGGGCATATTCCTAGAAGATGTTCCAACTGGTAATAAGGACACATGCTCCACTATGTTCATAGCAGCCCTATTTATAATAGCCAGAAGCTGGAAAGAACCCAGATGTCCCTCAACAAAGGAATGGATACAGAAAATGTGGTACATTTACACAATGGAGTACTACTCACCTATTAAAAACAATGAATTTATGAAATTCTTGGGCAAATGGATGTATCTGGAGGATATCTTCCTGAGTGAGGTAACCCAATCACAAAAGAAGTCACTTGATATATACTCACTAATAAGTGAATATTAGTCCAGAAATCTAGAAAACCCAAGCTACAACTTCCAAAACACAAGAAAACCAAGAAGGAAGACCAACAAATGGATACTTCATTCCTCCAGAATAGGGAATAAAATAACCATAGAAGGAGTTGCAGAGACAAAGTTTGGAGCTAAGATGAAAGGATGGACCATCCAGAGACTGCCCCATCCGGGGGTCCATCCCATAATCAGTCACCAAACGCAGACACTATTGCATACACCAGCAAGATTTTGCTGAAGGGACCCTGATATAGCTGTCTCCTGTGAGGCTTTGCCAGTGACTGGCAAATACAGAAGTGGATGCACACAGTCATCTATAGGATGGAACACAGGGCCTCCAATGGAGGAGCTAGAGAAAGCACCCAAGAGCTGAAGGGGTCTGCAACCCTATAAGTGGAACAACAATATGAACTAACCAGTACCCGCAGAGCTCATGTCTCTAGATGCATATGTAGCAGAAGATGGCCTAGTCGGCCATCACTGGGAGGAGAGGCCCCTTAGTCTAGCAAACTTTATATGTCTCAGTATAGGGGAATGCCCGGTCCAAGAAATGGGAATGAGTGGGTAGGGGAGCAGGGCTGGGGGGAGGGTATAGGGGACTTTTGGGATAGCATTTGAAATGTAAATGAAGAAAATATCTAATGAAAAAAATTTTTTTAAAAAAGAAATGAGATCAAAGGAGATAAGGAAGCATCACCTAATAATGAGAGGGTTCACAGAAAAAAGGACATCAGAAAGCACAAGATAGGAAAAAGTACTTTGAGTACATTTGCTCTTACCTGAATTCTTCCCTTAGTTCAAATAAGGCTGAAAAGTGACCATTGTGTTTAGCAACCTGGAGATCACTGATGACTTTATTCAATTCAGACAGAAGAAGCTTAGCTTCACTGTTGCCCAGCTATGCAGGCTTAGTTATCTTTGATCTTTCATCTCTTTAAAAATCTTGGTCTGCAGGCAATACTAAGGATTCCTAATTCAGTAGGATACTGAGTTGATTGAGTGGAATAATACTGCCAAGTGCTCCACACAGGGCATGTCACCTCACAAATACCAGCTGCTGTACATTCTGAAAGGACATACAGAAGTCATGGATAACCCAGTCCACTTGCTTTTGCTTCTCATAGGAGTAGCACTGGATGGTCAGTGATGGTCCTCCACATACACCACACCCATTCAGCCACACAAGACTTGAGTTCTCTTTTCCTCCCTAAACCTGAAAAGTCACCCTACCCCATACATTGAAATATTTACAAAATGAAATTTCTCCACATTTCCATAAGGCAAACACAGTGATGGTCTCCTAAGCAGCTCCAGTTGCCTTTGGCTTAAGAGATAAAGGAGTCAGGCATCTCATTTTCAGCTCAAACTCTTAACCTAAGGCCCTGCCAACATTCCAGCCTCTCAGTGAGTTCTGAATACATGCACATGCCTTAAATATGCTCATGTACTCACTGTGGAGTGTTCAACTTCTAAATTTACAGCACCTAATAAAAGTATGTGCTGAAAATATTCCTATCTGCCTACAACATGTCTGTAGGAGAACTCTAGTGGCCAATAAAAAACTTTGATTCCCACTTGACAGTGCATGGGGTAGTAATCCCTGTGCTGACAGGTGGCTAGTAACTTCAGAAGTAATTGTAGAGATACTGTCTGCAGATGTTTGGGAATGTAGTACAAATTCTCACAAATGGGTGCCATAGGAATATGTGGAAATGATGGCTGATATAACTTTTATTATAAAGAGACACATCCTCCCCCAAAAAACATCTGGAAGATCTGTGTGTGAAAGAATTAGAGGTAGGTAACGGGGCTCACGCTGAGACACTTGGCATTTTATACTCACACAAAGCTCCAGGATGTCAGCCAAACCCTGAACTGGTGTGAGAATTCTAAGCTTTCACCCCACATGTCCCCCTCATGGATGGGAGCTGGGTGAACAATTCTTCTCCTTTCTTTGTTCAACAAAAAGAACAGACTAGGTTGATTTATCAAATGTATAACTTCTAACAACATGCACAATGTGAGTGTGTGTGTGTGTGTGTGTGTGTGTGTGTGTGTGTGTGAGTGTGTGTGTGTGTGTGTGTGTGTGTGTGTGTAGAGTTCCTCTTTCCAAAAGCTATCGAAGTGAAATATGTAGCCAAGATGCAACTGCTTGTGACTCCACATCCCAGAAGATGAGTTTCCAAAAGAGAGTTATTTTTCAGGACCTGTATTCTTCTAAACACATTAAAATAATGTTTGGGGATGTACTATCTAAAAAAAAAAAAATACAAAGCGCACCTTCCTACTATTTTGAATTCTTCCTGGTTAGCATTGAAATATAAGAGGTAAAATTCATTAATTGAATAATCCCTTTCTCATTAAGCATGTCACCATTAGTGATCCAGATATACAGATCAATGTATTATATAATGTGTTCCCTACGGAAGCTGTGTTCCTAGAACTGTCCCTCATTAATGCTAATTGATTTTTTAACTTAGGTAAAGCTTTATTTACAGAAATGCCCTGTAGTCCATAGCTGGGAATAATATGTCTGAATTAAAATATTTAAATATGTATCCTTTGAATTATAGCACCACTATACTCTAGTTGAATAGCTGTGAATAGTTGTGTCCCTAGCTACTCAGGATTTCAACTTACAGATTAATAACTCCAATAGGCCAACCACTTGACATTGCAAACTCTACTTCAGATAGAGTAGATGCTGTAATTATATTTTTAGGGCATTTAGCAAAACATCTTTCATACTTTTTATTATTCAGGTTTCATTAAGCCTAGTGATATAGGATTCTCTACTTGGCTTCATGTTTTTATTTGCATGAGTGGTGTGTGTGCACATACACACAAATGAAAGAAAAGGAACTGAGGTCCTCTGGGTTTTAAACACTTGCTTTTGACTACTCATGAATCTTCTTCAGGACAAAAATATGTTACTTTCTGAAATATAGATTTTACTTTTAAAGAATCCAGTTGATTGCCATAGTTCTTCATATTGGTGGTTGTATATTAAAAAAATAACCTTTCCCAAAGAAAGACAGGACTTTTATCCTCATCAGCTGAAAATTCCTAGCCTGAAGAAGTCTGTTTTCTTACTCTGGGTCTTGACTAATGAACAGCTTAACAGTGCAGCGTATGGTAGGGACACACAGTGAGTCACACAATGATGAGTTAGAGGGATAAATACCAGCTTTGCACATCAATGCACTGCAACTCTTCTTAAAGTCCTGGATGCCAGTTGGAGATCAGCTAGAAGTTTTCTCTATGTGTTCACACAGAGAGAGGCATTACTATCTATGACCTCATAGGAGATGTACAACAGAAACTCTAAACTTGTCCTGTCCTGGTCTCCTCCCACTGGATATCTTCTCTTGGTTGACTTGACTCTGAACTCTTTAATAAACCAGGTCTAGAGTATTGGTACATGTGAAAGAATATTCAACACCTTCTATGAAGCCTGGAAATACATTGACTAGAAGAAGATCAAGAGAGCCTTGCAGACTTTCAGGGAGGTTGTCAGAAATCAATGCAGTCTAATGACTTGTATTCTTTGAAATGGGATCTGGCTGATGAACTAACTCATGAAACATCATAGATGGCTATAATATGTCTCTGTGCTTATCAACTCGTTAGTCAAAATTAAAACTTAAAAAAAAAGAAGAAGTTCTACTTTGACTTCTGCACCAGCTCCACCCAGCACCAGTCTCTCCTTTTCACTGCCAGGGACATGGTGGCATTTCCCTTGGAGAGCATAAGATCAGTCTCTTTAAAAAGGTTTTAGCAGCACAAGTCAACTAAATTACTAAAAGGATACTCTACAGTAAAGTCTCTAAAAAACTTCAAGCAAATGAAGAAACTGATACACACATAACAAATCCCACTTGGAAAGAGTATAAGTCAGTTCATAAAATTTTACATGTTCCTTGGGCAGCAAACTCTGAGAACCACATGGTACACAGCCCACTTGATTGCTCTTTTTTTCAGGAAGAATTAGTGGAATATGATCCCTACCTCAGAAAAAATCAAGGTATACCCTAAACATCTGGGTAAGTAGGGTTTTCTCTTACACCCACTATTGAATAACATTTTAAGATTTAGGGTGTGCCAAAATGAAGGCTGAAGAAACTATCTACCTATCTATCTATCTATCTATCTATCTATCTATATATATATATATATCTACACATATATATATATATATGTGTGTGTGTGTGTGTTTGTGTGTGTGTGTGTGTGTGTGTGTGTGTGTGTGTGTGTGTGTGTGTGTGTGAAGAAACTTGGGGAGAAATTTAAATCTCCTAAAAGAGATATTGGTGGTTTTTAACATTTTCTCATATTTTAAAGATATGAATTTATTCCAATGTCCCAAAAAATTACAATAAAGTCAGTGTCTCAGATTATTTTCAGTCTCAAATATTAATCAAAAATATAACCTATTTAATTTACTATGTATAATGCAATTATCTAAACAATGTAACTACTTTATATGTCCTACATCCCCAAAGAGTATACATTGTTGTGGAAATTTTAATATCTGTAAGTAGGTAGACATTCTATAATCATCTTTAAATATTTTTGTGTTGTTCAAAGAGTGCTGAGTTGATTACATTAACTAATAAACTATGAAATTATCTGTAGTTAAGAGGCATTAACTGAAAAAACAAACCCTCACATAAAGGTTGCTTTCTTTGCAGATGAATAAATTTCTATTTGGTGTATGTAGCACATTTTCATTATCTGATCACCAGGTCAAGCTTCTAGACATCTAGGCTGATTTCCCCTTCTTACTATTATGACTGGAATAGCAATAAACATGTATGGACAAATGTGTCCATGTAAGGATATGGAGTTCCTTATGTATATCTTCAGGACTCATAACTCTAGTACGTATGGTAATTCTATCTTAGGATTGTTGTTTTGTTGCCCTTGCTCTTGTTGCAAATGTTCACACTGATTTTTACAATGGCTACCCCAGTTAACATCTGACCAACAATGTGTAGGTGTCTCCTTTACCCACAGCTTTGTCAGTATTTGCTACCATTTGTTTTCTTAGTCACAACCATTTCAGCTTGGGGAGTGAGATGAAAACACATGGTAGTTTTAATAAGCATTTCCCTGGCTGGAGCAGGTGAGGGGTCCCGGGTCCCTCTGCACAGGTCAGCTCACAGACTGCGAAGGGTGAGCAAACAGACTGCAGAAGCAACACAGCTTCTGGGACAGACCCTGTTTCAGGCTCCAGACATCCTGGCACCTTCCCCATCAGAGGAAAGGTGTCTGCCTGGGAGGGCTCTGACTGCCAGAGGAGGTGAGAAAGCTATCTTGTGTCCCACCGCCCTCAGAGACCAGTCTATGCAGGTGAGCGTGCAGACTGCAGAGGCAACATATCTTCTAGGACAGGCCCTGATCCGGGCCTTCATCTTCAGTCAGGAGGCAGGTCTGAATGTCAGATATCTGTGCACCTTCTTTGCAAGAGGAGAGCTTGCCTACAGAGAGCACTCTGACCGCTGAGACTCAGGAGAGAGCTAGACTCCCAGGTCTGCTGACAGAGGCTAACAGAATCACAGGAGGAACAAGCTCCAACCGGAGACAATTATAACAACTAACTCCAGAGATTACCAGATGACGAAAGGCAAAAGTATCTTACTAACAGAAACCAAGACCACTCACCATCATCAGAACCCAGCACTCACACCTCAGTCAGTCCTGTATACCCCAACACACCTGAAAAGCAAGACTCGGATTTAAAATCATAGCTCATGATGCTGGTAAAGGACATCAAGAAGGGCATTAGTAACTCACTTAAAGAAATACAGGAGAACACTGCTAAAGAGGTAGAAGTCCTTAGAGGATTAGAGGAAAACACGACCAAACAGGTGATGGAATTGAAAAAAAAAACATCCAACCTAAAAAGGGATGTAGAAACAATATAGAAAACCCAAAGTGAGACAGCTCTGGAGATAGAAGCCCTAGGAAAGAAAACTGGAAGCATAGATGTGAGCATCAGCAACAGAATACAAGAGATGGAAGAGAGAATCTCAGGTGCAGAAGATTCCATAGAGAACGTCGGCACAACAAAGAAAATGCAAAATGCAAAAAGATCCTAATACAAAACATCCAGGAAATCCAGGACACAATGAGAAGACCAAACCTATGGATAATAGGAGTAGATGAGAATGAAGATTTTCAACTTAAAGGGCCAGGAAATATCTTCAACAAAATTATAGAAGAAAACTTCCCAAACATAAAGAAAAAGATGCCCATGAACATACAAGAAGCCTATAGAACTCCAAATAGACTGGACCAGAAAAGAAATTCCTCCTGACACATAATAATCAGAACAACAAATGCACTAAATAAAGATAGAATTTTAAAAGCAATAAGGGAAAAAGGTCAAGTAACATATAAAGGCAGGCCTATTAGAACTACTCCAGACTTCTCACCAGAGACTATGAAAGCCAGAAGATCCTGGACAGATGTTATGCACACCCTAAAAGAACACAAATGCCAGCCCAGGCTACTATACCCAGCAAAACTCTCAATTACGATAGATGGAGAAACCAAAGTGTTCCATGACAAAACCAAATTCACACATTATCTTTCCAAGAATCCAGCCCTTCAAAGGATAATAAAGGGAAAACACCAACACAAGGACGGAAACTACACCCTAGAAAATGCAAGAAAGTAATCCTTCATCAAACCTAAAAGAAGACAGCTGCAAGAACAGAATCCCAACTTTAACAACAAAATAACAGGAAGCAACAATTACTTTTCTTTAATTTCTCTTAACATCAATCTACTCAATTCCCCAATAAAAAGACATAGACTAATAGACTGGCTACACAAACAGGACCCAACATTTTGTTGCTTACAAGAGGCCCACCTCAGGGAAAAGGACAGACACCACCTCAGAGTGAAAGGCTGGAAAACAAATTTCCAAGCAAATGGTCTGAAGAAACAAGCTGGAGTACCCATTCTAATATTGAATAAAACTGACTTCCAACCCAAAGTTATCAAAAAAGACAAGGAGGGGCACTTCATATTCATTAAAGGTAAAATCTACCAAGATGAACTCTCAATTCTGAATATCTATGCTCCAAATACAAGGGCAGCCACATTCATTTAAAAAAACTTTAGTAAAGCTCAAAGCACACATTGCACCTCACACAGTAATAGTGGGAGACTTCATTCAACACCACACTCTCATCAATGGACAGATCCTGGACACAGAAACTAAACAGAGACACATGGACACTAACCGAAGTTATTAAACAAATGTATTTAACAGATATCTACAGAACATTATATCCTAAAACAAAAGGATATACCTTCTTCTCAGCACCACATGATACCTCCTCCAAAATTGAGCATATAATTGGTCACAAAACAGATACAAAAATACTGAAGTTATCCCATGCATCCTATCTGATCACCACGGACTAAGGCTGATCTTCAATAACAACATAAATAATAGAAAGCCAACATTCACGTGCAAAACTGAACAACACTCTACTCAATGATTCCTTGGTCAAGGATGAAATAAAGAAAGAAATTAAAGACTTTTTAGAGCTTAATGAAAATGAAGCTACAACATACCCAAACTTATGGGACACAATAAAGGCAGTCCTAAGAGGAACACTCATATCCCTGAGTGCCTCCAAAAAGAAACTAGAGAGAGCATACACTAGCAGCCTGATAGCACACCTAGAAGCTCTAGAACTAAAGGAAGCAAATTCACCCAAGAGGAGTAGAAGGCAGGAAATAATCAAACTCAAGGCTGAAATCAACCAAATGGAAACAAAAAGAATTATACAAAGAATCAACCAAACCAGGAGCTGGTTCTTTGAAAAGATCAACAAGATAGAAAAACCAGACTAACTAGAGGGCACAGGGACAGTATCCTAATTAACAAAATCAAAAATGAAAAAGGAGACATAACAACAGAACCTGAGGAAATCCAAAACATCATCAGATCCTACTAGAAAAGGCTATACTCAACAAAACTAGAAAACCTGGATGAAATGGACAACTTCCTAGACAGGTACCAGGTACCAAAGTTAAATCAGGATCAGATTAAGGATCTAAACAGTCACATTTCCCCTAAAGAAATAGAAGCAGTCATCAATAGTCTCCCAATCAAAAAAAAAAAAAAAAAGCCCAGGACCAGGTGGGTTTAGTGCAGAGTTCTATCAGACCTTCAAAGGACACCTAATTCCAACTCTTCTCAAACTATTCCACAAAATAGAAACAGAAGGTACTCTACCCAATTTATTCTATGAAGCCACAATTACTCTGATACCTAAACCACACAAAGATCCAACAAATAAAGAGAACTTCAGACCAATTTCCCTTATGAATTCTATGCAAAGATATTCAATAAAATCCATGCAAACCTGGATATTTCATTCCTCCCTAGAATACAGAATAAGATATCCATGGAAGGATTTACAGAGACAAAATTTGGAGTTAAGGCAAAAGGGTGGACCATCCAGAGACTGCCCCATACGGGGGTCTATCCCATTATCAGCCACCAAACGCAGATACGATTGCATACGCCAGCAAGATTTTGCTGAAGGGACCCTGAGATAGCTGTCTCCTGTGAGGCTTTGCCAGTGCCTGCCAAATACAGAAGTGGATGCTCACAGTCATCTATAGGATGGAACACAGGGCCCCCAATATAGGAGCTAGAGAAAGCACCCAAGTAGCTGAAGGGGTCTGCAGCCCTATAGGTGGAACAACAAGATGAACTAACCAGTATTCCCAGAGCTCGTGTCTCTAGCTGCATATGTAGCAGAAGATGGCCTAATCAACCATCACTGGGAAGAGAGGCCCCTTGGACTTGCAAACTTTATATGCCCCAATACAGGGAAATGCCAGGACCAAGAAGTGGGAGTGGGTGGGTAGGGGAACAGGACTGGGGGTAGGGTATAGGGGACTTTTGGGATAGCATTTGAAATGTAAATAAAGAAAATATCTAATAAGAAAATATTCATTTCCCTGATGGCTAAGACTGTTGAATAATTTTTTGCTGTTGTCGTGGATTTGGGTTTGGGTTGGGGAGGTATTTGTTTGTGAACTTTTAAAAAGATTCTTCTCTCATACAATTCGTTCTGACTACAGTTTTTCCTCCCTCCACTCCTTCTATCTCTACCCCCACATCCTCTTTCTATAAATACCCTCTGTTCCCTCTTCAGAAAAGAGCAGGTCTCCAAGAGAAAAGAAGCAACAGCCAAACAGGACAAAACAAGAAACAATAAGACAAGGTGAAAGCCCTTCTATGGAGGCTAGAGAAGACAACCCAATAAGAAGAAAAGAGTCCCAAGAGCAGGCAAATGAGGTAGAAATACACTTCCCACAGTAACTGTCATACATATATTCAGAGAACCTGGGACAGACCAATGCAGACTCTGTGCTTGCTGCTTCAGTCTCTGTGAATCCATAAGAGCCTTGCTTAGTTGATTCTGTGGGCCATGGTCTCCTGGTATCTTCCATTCCCTTTGAATCCAACAATCTTTCATCTACTTCCTATCCTGAGCTTTTGTCCCCGCCGGCAAGAACACACTTAGGACAACCGGAATCTTCTGCGGCAAAGCTTTTATTGCTTGCGGAGGGAAGACCCCGAACCGGGAAAATGGCACTGATTATATAGCCCGCAGCATGACGTTTCAGCATCTGATGTGACGTGACAGCTCCTGATTCGTTGCTCGCCCATCACCCCATTACTACGCCGCAAGATGGGCAGTGACTAGGCGTGAGTTCACTCTTGCACTTGCACATAAGGCTTGTTTACTAGTTAGGCGCAGTGGAAGCCAGCACCATCTTATAATGGCGATTGCTCACAGCACGCACGCGATTGCTCGCGGCACGGCTCTCCACATCTCCCCCTTTTTATTTTATTAAAATTTGAGGCTGGTCTAGGCCTCTGCAGTCATGTCCATCTGCTGTGGCTCCTGTCTTAGGTCATTCCTCCAATGTCACAGCCTTTCCTGTCATAGGGTAACCCTATTGCCACCAGGCCCCGTGTCTTAGGTTGATCTGTGCATGAGGAAAGTTGCCCATCTCTGGATACCACAGTACTGTGTGACAGTAACTGCTAAATGACCTAGGGCGAGAGAGACCCAATGGAGACTTACAATCTAGACTCTCCATATAATGTCTGGCTGTTAGTCTCTGTGTCTGCTCCCATCTGTTACTAGAGGAAGCCTTTCAGATAACAACTGGACAAAGCAACAGTCTATGAGTCTATGTCATTAGGAATCATGCCATTGGTATTTTTGCAGTCCTGTTTGGTTCTACCCTAGGTTTCTGGCATTGCCAGTCTCCAGTTCCTGGTCATCCAGAAAGTGTAAGTCATGGGCTCTGTCTCATGAGGTGGGCCTCAAGTTAAACACAAACATTGGTTGGCAGCTCCCACATGTGTTGAACACTTTTCAAAATAATTATTAGTCATTTGTGTTTCTTCTATGAAGAACTATCTCTTCAGATCACTGGTACATTTATTGATTGCCAAGGTTTTTGTTTTTAGTTTTGTCAGTTATGTGTGTGTGTGTGTGTGTGTGTGTGTGTATTCTAAATATAAATCTCCTGTCTAAAGGATAGCCCTTCAAATATCAATTGGCCAAGTTGTCTTTTCTTTTATTATGCCAATTGAAGAGAGTATATATATATTTCCAAATTAATTATATATTTTATATCATCTGGAACAAACGGCACAGGATCAAAGGTAATTCCGTACAGAGGACTATGCTCAGAATATTTATACTCCCCTATGGCATAGAAGGTCAGCTACCATAATCACAGCCACCTGTACAGAACCTTAGATTCATGAGAACAACTGTTTCCCTTTACAGGCCTTTTGTTTTACAAGCTTGTGAATCTGTGAGAAGCAACAGACTTTATGAGGACTTGCCATAGGAAATGTTCATGAGTAGAGGTGCTGTCCTGGGTATCAGAATCTCATCAGTGCTCATTGGCTCTCATCAACAGGAGGCCAGAATTCATTAGTGGCTTCCAACTGTGGAGCAACTAAAGGTTAGCATCCATTGTCTCTCTGATAAGGGCACTAGTCCTCCTTCTTTTTCCATGCAGCAATCCCTTGCATTGTGTAAGATTAAGGTGAAATGTTGAATCCTCTCTGAAGTATTATCTGACAAACTCTACCTTTCCTCTATTGCTTGGCCCCTGACTCTGTTATCCACTGCTAGTCTCTGCTGAAGTTCTTTGCTAAGCCATTTACCAAAGTAATTCCTTCTTCCCTCACATTCTCAGTAGGAATTTAAGTCACAGGTTTACTAATATGCTCCTACTCTTACACTGAAGCTAGAAATTGGGATACTTACATGACTCCATTTCTGTTTTCAAAGTAAATGTCATTATTTATATTTAAAGTGGGTGTTATAAAAGTACAAAGAGGCACTAAGAGAGTAACATAGACATGATGGTTCATTTTGTTGTCAACTTGAAGTGGTCTAGAATCACCTAGAAAGAGTCACAGTGAGGGACTGTCTAGGACAAGCTTGCTCATGGACACAGCTGTAGGAAATTTTCTTAACTACATTAATAGAGGTGGGAGGACCTGCTGTTGCTGAATCACCATTACTTATACAAGAGATCCTGCACTGCATAAGAGAGAAAGTGAACTGAGCACAAACTTATATGCATTCACAGTTTCTGTTCTTGACGATGATTAGTTGCTTTGAGCTCCTGCTGCCTTGACCACTGATGGACTGTAATTTGGAATTGTGAGCTAAAATCAACACCATCTCAACTATGTTGCTTTTGTTGGGGCATTTATCAGGGCAAATGGAAACTAAGACAACACTGAATGATCATATAAGCTTTTTTTTTCACTTACTCATTTGGGGGATAGAGGGGACAAAAGCAGCTAAAACTACATATTTAGCAAAAATCTCAAATAAAATATATTATTGTCATATCCTTATGTTGCATGTTAGCTCTCTAGACTTCACAGTAAATATCATTGTGGGAGGGGATATGTGTGCATATACATGTACATAGGTGCTTGTAATTACCTGAAGAAAACCCTGGGTATGACTCTTCATGAGCCATCTACAAATTTCATAGATGAAATAGCATCTCTTATTGGCCTAAAACTCATCAAATAACCTAGGCTGGCTACACATGACCCCTAAGAGTCTGTTTGTCTCTACATATGACCACAATCACATATTTGCATTGTGTTATGACGTTGTTCTTGCTGTTGTTGTTGTTGTTATAGATTCTGGGGATAGAACTCAGGTCTCTGTACTTGCAAAGCAAGAACTCTACTGACTGATCCTAAAACCTAAATCTTTTGACTTCCTTTTTCCAAAGCTCCTCTTAACCACTGCTTTGACCTCTGTTTCTGTATATTTGATTTCCATAAATTTTATTTATATTTTAATTAATTAATTAATTAATTAATTAATTTTTTACACTCCATATTTTATTCCCCTCCTCCACCTTCCTACTACTCCACATCACATACCTCTTCCCCACCCCACATGATCTTTAAACTCCCTGGGTCCTCTAGTCTCTTGAGGGTTAGGTGCATCATCTCTGAATAAACACAGACCCAGAAGTCCTCTGCTGTATGTGTGTTGGTGGCCTCTCATATCAGCTGGTGTATGCTGCTTGTTTGGTGGTCCAGTGTTTGAGAGATCTCTGGGGTCCAGATTAATCGAGAATGCTGGTGCTCCTACAGGGTCACCCTCCTCCTCAGCTTCTTTCAGTCTTTCCCTAATTCAATAACAGGGGTCAGCTGCTTTTGTCCATTGGTTGGGTGCAAATATCTGCATCTGATTCTTCAGCTGCTTGATGGGTCTTCTGGAATGTGGTCATGTGAGGTCCCTTTTTGTCAGTGCTCCATAGCCTCAGTAATAGTGTCAGGGCTTGGGACCTCCTCTTGAGTTGGATCTCTCTTTGGGCCTGTTGCTGGACCTTCTTTTCCTCAGGCTCCTCTCCATTTCCATCCCTGTAGTCTTTCAGACAGGAACAAATATGGGTCAGAGTTGTGACCATGGTATGGCCCGCCCCTCCCACATTTGAAGCCCTGTCTTCCTGCTGGAGGTGGGCTCTATAAGTCCCCTCTCTCTACTGTTGGGCATTTCATCTAAGGTCCCTCCCTTTGAGTCCTGAGAGTCTCTCACCTCCCATGTCTCTGGTGCATTCTGGAGGGTGCCCCTAATCTCCTATCTCCCGAGGTTGCCTGGTTTCCATTCTTTCTGCTGGCCCTCAGGGCTTCAGTCCTTTTCCCTCATCCAACACCAGACCAGGTTCCCCCTACCCCCAACTTCCCCCTGACCTGTCCACTTTCCCTCCCAGGTTCTTCCCTCCCTCCCCATTTGAGATTGCTTTCTTCTCCCTCTCAAGTGGGACTGAGGCATCCTCACTTGGACACTTCAGCTTGTCGACCATTTTGAGTTCTGTGAACTGTATCTTGGATGTTCTGTACTTTGGAAGGAGAGGGACTAATATCCACTTATTAGTGAGTACATAACATGCATGTCCTTTCTAGTTCCATCCACTTGCCTACAAAACTCAGGATGTCCTTTTTTTTTAATAGCTAAGTAGTATTCCATTGTGTAAATGAACCACATTTTCTGTATCCATTCTTCTGTCATGGGACATCTAGGTTGTTTCCAGCTCTGCCTATCACAAATAAGACTGGTATGAACATAGTGGAACACATGCCCCTATGGCATGGTGGGGCATCTTTTGGGTATATTCCCAAAAGTGGTATAGCTATGTCTTCAGATAGATCTATTTCAAATTTTCTGAGGAATCTCTAGATTGATTTCCAGAGTGGTTGTACTTGTTTGCAATCCCACCAGCAATGGAGGACTGTTTCTCTTTCTCCATATCATCTCCAACAAATGTTGTCACCTATGGTTTTGATCATATCCATTCTGATTGGTAGAAGGTAGAATATCAGGGTCATTTTTATTTGCATTTCTCTGATCACTAAGGACTTTGAAATTTTCTTTATTTGCTTCTCATCCATTCAAGATTCCTCAGTTGTAAAAATCTCAGTTTTGTTCTATACCCCATTTTTTTTAATTGGGTTGCTTGGTTTTTTTGGTGATTAACTTCTTGGGTTCTTTGTATATTTTTTATATTAGGCCTCTATTGGATATGGGGTTATTGAAGACTTTTTCCCAATCTGTAGGTTGCTGATTTGTGTTATTGACTATGCCCTTTGCCTTACAGAAGCTTTCCAGTTTCATGAGGTCCCATTTATCAATTCTTGATCTTAGAGCATAAGCCATTGGAGTTCTGTTTAGGAAATTTCTACCTGTGCCAATAAGTTCAAGGCTCTTTGCCACTTTCTCTTCTATTAGATTCACTATATTTGGTTTTATGTTGAGGTCCTTGATCCACTTGGACTTGAGCTTTGTACAAGGTGACAAATACGGAATTTTCATTCTTCTACATACAGACGGCCAGTTAGCCCAGCACCATTTATTGAAGATGCTTTCTTTTTTCCATTGTATATTTTTGGCGTCTTTGTCAAAGATCAAGTGTCCATAAGTTTGTAGTCAATAAAATTTTAAATCTGTATCTTTAATTATAATAAAATTCTGTATATTTGATGTAAATAAAATTATGGAATATTTCTCTTTGTTATTAAATTTTACTAAGGTGTAAATAAATGAAAACTGTGGATGTTGATTAGCTACCACTTGTTTTCTCAGTCTACATATACAATGTGCAATGATTAAAACACACTGACCTTATTCTACTATTCCTAATTATTATTATTATTACTAGAAATCTGTTGATCTTTATCACTTCCATTATTAGTACTCAGACACTAATTCTCAACTTTTCCTGCATCTAGAAACCATTTTAAAACATCTCTCACAGTGGTTTCATTGAATTGCTCATGCCAAGCCCCTGAACATGTAATTATTCAAACCCTCACACTGGACAAACACACACACACACACACACACACACACACACACTTCTTTCAGATGCCACATTGGTATTTTCACAAGTTCCTGGAAAGAAATCCAGGTTGCTCAGCACCAACCCTACGCCAAGCCAATATCTTCCCAATACACAGTCTTTACTTCAAAAGCTTCATACCACACTTGCATGCCTCTGTTTTCTCTCTCCTTGAGTCTGGAGCTTTCTGTGATCTGGAGAAATGCTTTCCTTGATGTATCACACAGTCCAACAGCTTCCCTTTGTTAAGTAAAATATAGCTCTTGACCATAGCCTTCTGGTCTTCCTTGATCACTCTCACTAGCCATTTTCCACACTTGCTCTCTTTCACCAATATTCTCCAGTGTTCAACCACAGCTCAATCACTTCCTACCCTCAAAGATTTGCAGACTTTGCAGGTATCCACATGACACTTCACTTATTTCTCTCAGGTATCCATTTTTTTATCTGTCACCTTTTTTTTTTTTTTAAACCAAACATCCTTATGATGGCTTAACAAGAATGACCCTCATTTGAATTTGAATGCTTAGTCATCAATCATGCAGTAGTGACACTATTTGAGGAGGATCAGAAGGATAAGGAAGTGTGGCCCTGTTGAAAGAAATATGTCTCTAGGGGAGGGCTTTATAGTTTCAAGGGCCACAACAAGCCAGCATCTCTTTCTTGGCCTGCAGATCAACAGCATATAACTCTCAGCTACTGCTCCAATGCCACGAGTGCCACTGTTTTTCTGCCATGATGATAATGTACTAAACCTCCAAAACTATAAATTTGCCCCAGTTAAAACTTTTCTTTATAAGAGTTGCCTTGGTTATGGTGCACTGTGACTAGGACAGGCCTTTTATGAAGAGTTGCATTTGATTTGCCACTCACTGTGCTCATCCTCTGCTTTTCTCCTCAACTGTGTGCATGTATGCCTCCTTCAATAAAATATAAGTACAGAACCAGGAGAATTGAGTTCTCTTTGTGTCCACAGATCCTGGAGCAGGGCCCAACACTAATAAATCCTCAGTATAGCTTAAAGTGATTGAAGAAAACAGAGGATGAAAGACAAAGAATTCTCCTTCCATCAACCTCATTGACAGACAAATGAACTAACATAGATAATATTCATTTTAATCTTTATTTTAAATAAAATGCTCACAGCATCTCTGCTAATACCACAAATGAGTCTAAAAGGGGTGAAGTACCTACCACACATACATAAGCCCAAAGAAAGAGAAAGCACAAGTATTGCTAAGTCTTCAACTCCAGAACTGTAGGACTTAATTTTCGAGATGCTAGACTTTAGAGAAATTCTTTCTTTGCTTCTTCATTGTTTATAGAGCAATGTCTTGCATCCTCTGGTCCCTGGCATGAGCACTAGCTACCTCTTGGAGAATCAATGGACTCTACAATCATAACTTGCTGAGGGGAAGAAAGAACTGGATCTCTTCTGTCCAAACATTTTCATATGGTATGACTTGAGACAAATTCCAGACCCTGGTGGAGCCCCAACTTCCTTACCAAAGATGGGAAAGAGCAAAGAGAGCATTCCCTGGCTCATTCCCTTCTCAAAGACCATGTGATTCTAAAAAAAGATGCACTCACGTTCTGTCTACAGTCCCAGCCATCTACCCCACACTTATTTTTACATGAGTAAAAATTAGAAATTCTCTTCATTGGCATCATCCTTGTGTTTTTATCAATCTACATTTCTATAGATGGCTATTTATTGTTGAATGTAAATATTTGGAACAAGAAGGGTTTGCAAGATGAATGGAAACTTTGGATCCAGCAATTTTCTGAGGCTTCTTGCACCAAATGGCAAAAGCAGATAATTAAGGTTTTTTTTTTAAAAGAAGCATTGTCATCCCAGGACACATAGCATAAAATTTTACAGAGAAAATGCATGACCAGGGTTGCTCCCTCCTGCATTGCCAGGTTGAGCCAGCAAACAGCAGAAAGGAATTATGGCTAGCTTTACCTATGTTCACTCTTGCCTAGTTCCTGGAAAGAAATTACAAATGGCAGAACTGTGGCCTGAAAACCAGCAGGTTATAGAGGGCCAAAGAGAAGCTCAACTCTACAGAGCTGTTATCACCCACAGACCCAGGATTTCCAAGCATGCCAGCCCAGAAAAATTATGGTTGTATATGTGCATATTTATTTACACGTTTCCCTTTCTCTTATTTTTTCATCTTAAATTTACATATTTTGTTATTGCATAACTGCTTTCTGTGCTTTTTCTTTAAATTTGTTAATTTTTCTCCAATTAATATTGTTTCTTCTATTTCTTTTTTTTCCTCTTTTTTCTTTCTTCATTGTCCCAATTATGGTTTTGTTTTGTGTGTGTGTGTGTGTGTATGTGTGTGTGTTTTGGGGGTTTGTTTGGATTTTTGTTTGGGTTTTTTGTTTGGGTTTTTTGTTTGTTATTTTTGTAAGTGCTTATTGAAGACTGGTCCCAGAACATGCACACATACACACAAACACACACACACACACACACACACACACACACACACACACACACACTTCCAGGCAGGCCTGACTGTAAGGATATGAGTGGTCATACATTGGAAATGGACCTCTAAAGTAACAGGAAAGCATGGTGATCATTTGCATTCCACATAATTGTGCCTTTGCTTCAGGCACAGCCACCTGTTGTTAACATTCCTTCAAAATTAAAACAATAAAATTTGTAAATAAACTGGTACAAAATGATCATACCTAAACATAACAAAGGCCATGAATAAGCAAGCATATTCAACATCAAACTGAATGAGGAAAGTACAAAGCAATTTCTTCTATGGTCAGGATTAAAATTTTGAACACTCATATCCACTAATCTTAACTAAAGCAATACAACAGAAAGCAAATGGCATACAAATAGAAAGATAATTACATCTTCCATTTCTGCAGGTTATGTAATTCTGTATGCATAATAATCCATAAGGTTCCATCAAAAGATGGCTGCAACCTCAAGAAATCAGTAGCTCCTCTATATCGTAATAATGAGCCTCCTGATGAAAGAATCAGGAAACATCCATTCTCTCTCTCTCTTTCCTCTCTCTCTCTCTCTCTCTCTCTCTCTCTCTCTCTCTCTCTCTCTCTTTCTCACACACACATACACACAGAGAGAGAGAGAGAGAGAAAGAGAGAGAGAAAGCACCAGTCATAGAACTAAGAATACAAAATGAAAAACTCAGCACAATTCCCATCAAAATACTAACATCACTCTTCACAGAACTAGGAAAAGAACACTAAAAATAATTTAGAAGCACAAAATATCTTAAACAGCTCTAATAACTGAGCAGAAAGACAAAGATGAAGGTAGCACAATACTGGCTTCAAGATATACGTAACCACAGTTACAAACCCTGGGATAAATCACACATGTCAAGCAGTTTTAGGCAGCAAGTGAATTACTGAGTGAATGTTTGGCATGGCATGGCTGTGTCAAAGACATCAGTGGCTCTGACCATAGGCATGGCAGGTCTCTCTCTATTCAGGTGATGCTCCAAAGGATGACATACTCATCTTCTGGTCAGTGTATAGATGCTTAGAGTAGAGAAAATGTCCACTCAGCTTTCTCCCCCTATATTTGCAGTCTGAATACTGCTCCAAGCAGGATTAATGCAACCTGCCTCCAACTCGGCAGACTACAATAACCCTGACTGTTTCTCTGTATGTAATAAACCTACCTCCTTGTTCAGCTGTATGTAATAGTCTTGGCACCATGTCTTCATCTGCTTCTTTGCACAGGTGGCAAAAACACATGATGGAAAATAGTGTCATTGTCACCAAATGATACTGGAAAAAAACTGAATGTCCCCATGGGCACAATGAACAATAATCTTATCAAAATGGATCAAAAAAATCTAGATTTAAGACCCTAAGTTCTGAAACTGCTACAGGGAAGCAGAGAAAAAATCTTTCAAAATATTTGCACAGGCAGCAGGCTCCTGCATAAAATGTTATGAGGGCAGGCAGCAAAAGCAAGAACTGACCGATAGTATCACATGAACTTAAAACCACAGGGAAAGGTCGACAGAGTGAAACACATACAGCAATGGAGAAAAGTCTTTTGTTGCTATCCAGAATCCGTAGAGAACTAAAAATAAAAAAGTAACATTAACCCCAAGTAATCACATTTAATAATGGCCAAATGACCCAAATAGATATTCCCCCCAAAGAAGAAACACAAGAGGCCAAGAGGTGTTATGCAAAAGTGTTTAGTTTCTTTAGCCACCAGGCTAATGCAAATAAAGCTTCATTGGTCTCTACAGGAAAGCACGGGCCCTCAGGGATGCTATTTTTGAGAAATTATAAAATTGCTGATAGGATGAGGTGGCCATTTCAGGTTTCATATTCCTAATTACTAGGAGTTTTAGCTAGGGTCACCCTCATAGCATCCTGCGAGTTTTCCTTGTCCTAGGTTTCTAGTTTGTCCCAGAGATGTTTCCCCTCCCCACCAATCCCAGTTCCCTCTCCCAGTTCTCTCTCCTTCCCTCCTCCCCACACTGGATCCGTCTGCTACACCCCTGACCCCTTCTCCCACACAGTTCCCTCCCTCCCTTCACCCCAGATGTCTATCTTATACCATCTCAGTGGTACTCAAGCATCCCTCCCCCCCTTGGGCCATCTTTGTTACTTAGCTACTTTGGATCTGTGGATTCTAGCATGGTTATCCTGTACTTTATGTGTAATGTATACTTATAAATGAGTAAATACCATGTTTGTCTTTCTGGGTCTGGGTTACCTCACTTAGTATGATATTTTTAGTTTCATCAATTTGCCTGCAAATGTCATGATACACTTGGTTTTTATAGCTAGGTAATACTCCATTGTGTAAATGTACCACATTTTATTTATCCATTTTTCACCTGAGGGATATCTAGGTTGTTTCAGTTTCTGGCTATCACAAATAAGGCTGCTATGAACATAGTATTTGTGTGGTATGGTGGAGTATTTTGGGTATTGCCCAGGAGTAGTATAGCTGGGTCTTGAGGTAGAACTCAGTTTCTTAGATACTGAGTGGCAAATTAATTTCCAAAGTGGTTGTACAAGTTTGTCCTCCCACTTCCACCAGCAATGGATGCGCCATCTTCTAGTTTTATGAATGAGATCCCACTGGAATGGAATACATCCTGGTCTCAGTCCTCAGCCCTATTGTAGATTCTTGTGGCTTGCTAATGTCTAGCTCTAAAGCAGTAAATTCAGAGTGAGCTGGGAACATGCATGTTTCAGCAGTGGACTCCCCAGAACAAACAAGCCTGGGTTTGTAGCAATTACCTATGTTCCTACTGTACTGACTACCAACAAGGCCAATAGGGGCTCAGAGAAACTGAACTAGCAACCAAAGAGCCTACATGGCCTGCATGTGATGGACCAAGGCTCCACCCTCTCAGAGGAGAAGGTAGGGAGGAGGGACTCTGTGAGGGAGGGACCGGAAGGGGGTAGGGAGGAGGGACTCTGTGAGGGAGGGACCGGAAGGGGGAGCAGCATACGGGATGCTGAAGCATAGATGAGAAGTACTTAAAGAAATGTTCAATATCTTTAGTCGTTAGGGAAATGCAAACCAAAACAACCCTGAGATTTTACCGCACACACATCAGAATAGCTAAGATCAATAAATACAAGGAACAGCACATGTTGGTGAGAATGTGGAGAGAGGGGGACACTCCTTGATTGGTGGTTGGATTAGAAACTTTGGAAACCAGTCTGGTAGTTTCCTAGAAATTTGGAAATAGTTTTACCTGAAGACCCAGCTAAACATGGATACTAAACAAATTAATTAAGAAAAAAAGAAATTTTATGCTCTAAAAATATTCTGGATTCTAAAATTATCTTATTTTTGCCAATTGCTTAGGAGAAATAATGTGTAGGTGATTTTTGCTTAGTATTTTTAAAAACCTGATTGGTTGAAGTAACAATAAATCTGAGCTAGACCTGGCCCTTCCTTTCACGGCCCCATAATGAGGATCATCGGCTCAGCAGAATGAGGAAAACCTTCTGTCATAATAGCTGGTGCTTTGTCTCTGAGGCTCCTTTCTGTGGTACCAGATGTTGATACCAGAGCCTGGGTCACACTGTACAAGTGTTCTACCATTGAGTTATAAAAAGTTCCATCTTTTACGTTTATTATATTATTGTTATTAATTTATTTACTTGACATCCCTATTGCAGCTTCCCCTCTCTCCTCCCTTTCCAGTTCCTCCCTCTCACATTACCCCCCCCATTCCCCTCCCCCTTTCTCATCAGAGAAAGCTAGGCCTCCCATGGATATCAACTTGCCTTGGCATATCAAGTTGCAGTAGGACTAGATGCTTCTCCTCCTATTGAGCCTAGACACGGCAGCCAAGTTATGGGAAAGGGGTCCAAAGGCAGGCAACAGAGTCAGATATACCCCTGCTCCAGTTCATAGGAGTCCCCACTTGAAGACCAAGCTCCCCTCTCCCTCCCTCTGCCTCCTATAATTATTTTGTTTCCCCTTCTAAGTGTGGTTCAAGAATCCTTGAACCTTCTTCCTTCCTTAACTTCTTTGGGTTTATGGGGTATATGGGAATTCTGTACTTCCTAGCTGATAACTACTTATCAGTGAGTATATATCATACATGTTTTTTAAAGTCTGGGTTACCTCAATCAGGAGAATATTTTCTAGTTCCATCTATTTGCTTGCAAAATTCATGATGCCCTTATTTTTAATAGCTGAATAGTATCCCATATGTAAATAGTACCACATTTTCTGTGTTCATTCTTCATTTGAGGGACATCTGGGTTATTTCCAGTTTCTGGTTATTATGAATAAAGCTGCTATGAACATAGAGTAGCATGTTTCCTTGTGACATGGTAGAGTATCTTTTGGAAGGCCAGGAGTGGTATAGCTGGGTCTTCAGGTAGAATTATTTGCAATTATCTAAGAAACCACCAGATTGGTTTTCAGAGTTTCCAATCCCACCACCAATCAAGGAATGTCCCCCTCTCTCCACATCCTTACCAACATGTGCTATTTCTTGTGATTTTTGATCTTAGTCTTTCTGATGTGTGTAAGGTAGAATCTCAGGGTTGTTTTCATTTGTATTTCCCTAATGACTAAGGATATTGATCATTTCTTTAAATACTTCTCAGCCATTCCAGATTTCTCTGTTGAGAATTCTCTATTTAGCTCTTTACCCCATTTTTTAATTGAGTTATTTTGTTTCTTGGAGTTTAAACTCTTGAGTTCTTTATATATTTTGAATATTAGCCTTCAATCAGATGTAGTATTAATGAATATCTTTGTCAATCTCTAGGCTGCTGTTTATCCTGTTGACAGTGTTCTTTACCTTACAAAAACTTTTCAGTTTCATGAGGTTCCATGTATAAATTGTTGATCTTAGGCCTAGACCATTAGTGTTCTGTTCAGGAAATTGTCTCTTGTACCAATGTGTCCAAGGCTAAGTCTCACTTTGTCTTCATTAGGTTTAGTGTGTCAGGTTTTTTGTTGAGCTCTTTGATCCACTGTGATGAATATGGATCTATTTGCATTTTTTACAGGCAGACATCCAGTTAAACCAGCACCATTTGTTGATGATGTTCTTTTTTCCATTGTATGGTTTTGGCTTCTTTGTTGAAAATCAAGTGTCCATAGGTGTGTGAATTTATTTCTGGGCCTTGAATTCTATTCCATTGACAAACCTGTCTGTTTCAGTACCAGTAGCATGCAATATCTATCATTAATCCTCTATAGTACAACTTAAAGTCAAGAACAGTGATTCCTCCAGAAACTCTTTTATTGTTCAGGATTGTTTTGGCTATCCTAGGATTTTTGTGAACTTGAGAATTGCTCCTTCAAGGTCTATAAAAATTTGTGTTTGAATTTTGATGGGGATTGCATTAAATCTGTAGATTGCTTTTGGCAGGATAGCCATTTTCACTCTGTTAATCCTACAGATCATAAGCATGTGAGATCTTTCCATCTTCTGATATTTTCTTCTATTTCTTTCTTTAGCAACTTGAACTTCTTGTCACGTAAGTTTTTCATTTGCTTCGTTAGACTTACAGCAAGATATTTTATACTTTTTGTGACTATTGTGAAAGGTGTTGTTTCCCTAATTTCTTTCTCTGTCCTATATCCTTTGTATAGGTATAGCTACTGATTTCTTTGAGTTAATTTTATATCCAGCCACTTTGCTGAAGTTGTGTATCAGCTGTAAGAGCTCACTGGAGCACTTTACTGTAGAATTTGCAGGATTGATTATGTATACTATCATATTGTCCTTGAAAAGTGATACCTTGATTTCTTCCTTTTCAAGTTATATTCCCTTGATCCCCTTTCTTGTCTTATTGATCTGGCTAGAACTTCAAGTACTATGTTGAATAGGTAGGGAGACAGTGGGCAGCCTTGTCTTGTCCCTGAATTTAGTGGGATTGCTTTAAGGTTCTCTACATTTAATTTGACATTGGCTATTGGTTGTTGTACATTACTTTGATTATATTTATGAATGTGCCTTGAACCCTTGATCTTTAACACAAATGGGTGCTGAATTTTGTCAAAGGCCTTTTCAGCATCTAATGAGATGATCATGTGACTTTTGTATTTCAGTTTGTTTATATAGTGGATTATGTTGATGGATTTTTGTATATTGAACTATCCATGCATTCCTGGGATAAAGCCTACTTGAGCATGATGAATAATATTTTAGATGTTTTCTTGGATTCCATTTGCAAGAATTTTATTGAGAATTTTTTCATCAATGTTCATGAGTGAAAATGGCCTGAAGTTTTCTTTCTGTGTTGAGTCTTTGTGAGGTTTAGATATAAGGTTAACTGTGAGCTCATAGAATGAATTAGGTAGTGTTCCTTCTGTTTCTGTTATGGAATTACTTGCAGACTATTGTTATTAACTCATTACACATTCATTCATTATGTTCAGATTTTCTAATTTTGTGGACTACAAGTGTCCAAAGTAAGACAATGCATTTTTGGATTTCCTCAGTTTCTGTTGTTATGTATCATTTCTCATTTTGTTCATTTGGATAGTATCTCTGTGTCTTTTAGTTTAGCTAAGAGTTTGACTACTATCTTGTTGATTTTCTCAAAGAACCAGCTTTTACTTTTGTTGAGTTTTGTATTGTTCTCTTTGTTTCTAGCTGACTGATTTCAGCACTGATTTTGACTGTTTGCTTCAGTTTACTCCTCTTGAGTGTGTGTGTGCACCTTTTTGGTCTAGATCTTTCAGGTATGCTGTCAAATTGCTAGTATAGGGTCTCTCCAATTTATGTATGAATGCCCTTAGTGCTGTGAATTTTACTCTTAGCACTGCTTTCATTGTGTACCATAAGTTTGGGTATACTGCACCTTCATTTTCATTGAATTCTAGGAAGTCTTTAGCTTCTTTATTTCTCCCCAGATCAAGTGATCATTCAATAGAGACTTTCCATGAGTGTGTGGGATTTCTGTTGTTTCTGTTGTTGCTGAAGTTCAACCTTAATCCATGGTGATTTGATAGAATTCAAGGGGTTATTTCAATCTTCATCTGTTAAGACTCACTTTATGCCTGATTATATGATTAATTTTTGGAGAATGTTCTGTGAGGTGCTGAGAAAAAGGTATATTCTTTTGTTTTAGAGTGGAAGATTCTGTAGGTATCTGTTATGTCCATTAGGTTCATCACATCTGTTAATTTCATTGTTTCTCTATTTTCTATTTTGATGACCTGTCCATTGGTAAAAGTGGAGTGTTGAAGTCCCCTACAATTACTGGGTGAGATTCAATGTGTTTTTTGAGCTTTAGTGAAGTTCCTTTGACAAATGTGGATGCCCTTGCAGTTGGGGCATAAATGTTCAGAATTGAGATATCCTCTTGATGAATTATTCCTTTGGTGAGTATGAAGTGTCCTTCCCAATCTCTTTTGATAACTTCTGATCAAATTCTTTAGATATCAGAATTGCTACACCAGCTTTGAGAGGGGCCCTGGGTTTGCTTGGGAAATCTTTTTCCAGCTCTTTACCCTGAGGTATTGTCTATCTTTGTTACTGAGGTGTGTTTCTTGTATGCAGCAGAATAATGGATCCTGTTTGTGTATCAGTCTGTTAGCCTTTGTCTTTTTATTGGTGAATTGAGCCCATTGAAGTTGAAAGATATTAACAACCAATGATTATTATTTTCTGTAATTTTTATGTTGGAGGTGTTACTCTGTGTGTCTGTGTGTGTGTGTGTGTGTGTGTGTGTGTGTGTGTGTGTGTGTGATTATTTTCTTAGCTATAGTTACCCTCTTTGTGTTGGAGTTTTCCTTTTAATATCTTCTGTAGGGCTGAATTAGTAGGAAGACAGTGTTTTAATTTGGTTTTGTCATGGAATATCATGGTTTCTCCATCTATGATGATTGAGAGTTTTACTGGGTGTAGTAGTCCAGGCTGACACCTGTTGTTTCTTAGATTCTGCAAGACATCTATCCAGGATCTTTTGGCTTTTATAGTCTCTATTGAGAAGTCAGGTGTAATTCTGATAGGTCTGCCTTTGTATGTTACTTGGCCTTTTTCCCTTGCAGCACTTAATATTCATTCATTGTTCTGTATATTTCATATTTTGATTATTATGTGGAGTGAGAATTTTCTTTTCTGGTCTAATTTATTTGATATTCTGTAAGCTTCTTGTACATTTATAGCCATCCCTTTCTTTAGGTTAGGGAAGTTTTCTTCTATGATTTTGTTAAAGATGTTTTCTGACCCTTTGAATCTTTATCCTCTTCTATTCCTATTATTTTTAGGTTTTGTCTTTTCATAGTACCCCATATTTCTGTTTTGATTTAGGAACTTTACATTTGGCATTTTCTTTGATCGATGTATTCATTTCTTCTATGGTATCTTCAACACTTGAGAGTCTCTTCCATCTCTTGTATTCGGTTGTTGTTGCTTGCATGTGTAGTTTCTGTTATCTTTCATAGGGTTTTTCATCTCCATGATTACCTCCATTTGTGTTTTCTTTATTACTTCTTGTCTTAGTTAGAGTTTTACTGCTGTGAACAGACACCAAGACCAAGGCAACTCTTATAAGAACAACCTTTAATTGGGACTGGCTTACAGGTTCAGAAGATAAGTCCATTATCGTCAAGGCAGGAGCACAGCAGTATTCAGCCAGGCATGGTACAGGAGGAGATGAAACTTCTACATCTTCATCTGAAGGCCACTAGGAGAAAACTGGCTTCCAGGCAGGTAGGACAAGAGTCTTAAAGCCCATGCTCACAGTGACACACTTTCTCCAACAAGGTCATACCTATGCCAATAAGACCATACCTCCTAATAGTACCACTCCCTGGGCCAAACATATTCAAACCACCACACTGCTCTCTCCTTTTTAGATCTTAGACTATTTTATTCATTTCCTTTACCTGTTTGTGTTTTCCTGTATTTCTTTAAGGGAAGTTTTTATAAGCTCTTGAAAAGCCTCTATCATCTTCAAGACATGGTATTTAAAGTCACCATCTTGCTCTTTAGGTCTCTTAGGATATCCAGGGCTTGCCCTCATATGTGGCCTGGGTTCTGATGGTGCCATATTGTTTTGGCTTCTGTTGATGATGTTCTTATGTTTACCTTTTACCATCTAATTGTCTCTGTAGTTGGTTGCCCTGAGTGTCCTATGTTGAAGCAGGCCTTCGGGGAGGCAAGTAGAGCCATGTGTCTCATTTGAACAGGCCTCCTGTTTGTGTGTGTCAGTTTAGAGATAGCCTCTTAGGATGCAGGCAGAGCTGTGGCATGGGATATTACATAGACTGCTCCAGAACCACCACTAGTGTAGGCACATACTGGAAGTTTGCCCTGGATGGACAGAACCCATGGTTGCTAGGCTTGCTGGGGTCCCTGTAGATGGGGGGATTTGGGATAGGAGAGCAGGAGTGTCTCACTTGTACATGTCAGGTTAGAGCCAGACTACTGGGGGAAGAGCAAGCAAAGTTGTGGGGTTGGGTGTTTTGTGTGTTGCTCCAACTAGAGCAGAAATTTAAATCTTGTATGCCAAGACTATAAACTATGGAGAGACAATATTTTTCCTCTAGGAAGTTCCATGGATGATAAATATTTGGGGATTTACAGGCCATGAAGTCCGTATGGTCATTAAACTATAAATGAATATAACTACATTCTATTAAAAGTTTATTTACAGACAGGATGGCATGCTAACTTTAGTTTTCTGACCTCAGTCCTAGGCAGCTGCCTGTAAGTCTATTTCAGAGCATCCAAAACCGTATTCTGGCTTCTGTTGATGCTGCACTCACACACGCATACCCAAACAGATAGATAGATCGATAGATAGATAGATAGATAGATAGATAGATAGATAGATAGATGTAGATGTAGATATATAGATACACACACACACACACACACTCATGCTATGTGTGAGTGGTTATATAGAGGCAGAAGCAGCTGGATCCCTAGAGCCTGCAGGTCCTCTAGCCTAGCTGTTAGTTCCAGGTCACTGAGAGACCTCGTCTCAAAAAGGAATAAAAATAGTAAAAAAAAAAAAATGCCTGAGGAATGACACCTAAGATTGTCCTCTGCCTCCATAGGGAGACTACTATCCACATATACACACAGAGATTCTCTCTGTGTCTCTCTGTATGCGTATGTCTTTCTCTGTCTCTGTGTATGTATCTCACTCTGTCTCTCTGTCTGTCTGTCTCTCTTTCACACATACAGAGAGAGACAGACAGACAGAGAGACAGAGACAGACACACACACACACACACACACACACAGAGAGAGAGAGAGAGAGAGAGAGAGAGAGAGAGAGAGAGAGAGAGAGAGAGAGGACCTCAGGTGTCTTTCTTTCTAAGAGGGCCAGCTCTATCAGATCAAAGCTCTACCTTTCATAACCCCAATTAACTTTGGTCATCTCCTAGCAAACTTTAGCTGCAAATAAAGTTTCAAGGAGCCTTAGGCTTCCACATAAGAACCCGGGCTATAATTACAGTGTTTGCTACTAACTTGTTTACTCAACTTCATCATTTCCAGAAGTTTCTTTCTGGGCTTTATCATAGATTATACAGTAATAATTTGGACTTGTGTCACAAAAAAAAAAAAGAAAAGGCATTTAGAAACTTATAAAAAAGATAGCTGTCTCTTGTGATACTATGCCAGGGCCTAGCAAACACAGAAGTGGATGCTCACAGTCAGCTATTGGATGGATCACAGGGCCCCCAATGGAGGAGCTAGAGAAAGTATCCAAGGAGCTGAAGGGGTCTGCAACCCTATAGGTGGAACAACAATATGAACTAACCAGTAACCCCTGGAGCTCATGTCTCTAGCTGCATATGTATCAAAAGATGGCCTAGCCAGCCATCAGTGGAAAGAGAGGCCCATTGGTCGTGCAAACTTTATATGCCTCAGTACAGGGGAAAGTCAGGGTCAAGAAGTGGGAGTGGGTGGGTAGGGGAGTGGGGGAGAGGTTATGGGGGACTTTTGGAATAGCATTGGAAATGTAAATGAGGAAAATACCTAATAAAAAATTTTTAAAAAATAATAATTGAAATCAATTATATATATGGGTATATGTTATATGCACACACATATTTTACTCATTATATTCTTTAATACTGTCATGTCATTATTACCCTGGCCTCATGCAGCAGTGTGAATTGAACTATATGTAACTGTAGAGGAAATAGCCCAGGTTGCAACAGTTATTGTATGTGTGTATGTGTTATGTTATGTATATGTTACATATATGTGTCATATATGCATATAGATAATATGCCTGTGTATATATTATAAAATAAACACAACATGATTATTAGGAAAATAAAAGAAACCTCTCCTGCCTGTCCACCTTCTGGACTTTGCCTTTGCATCCAAGCACTGCAGGAGACAGCAGGGACCAGCTGATGAATTGCTCTCTCTCTCTCTCTCTCTCTCTCTCTGTCCCATGCAACTGCTGCATTGTGGTGTCATAAACTTGTCAAAGAAAAGCCTAACTCATTGCAGCAAACACATTCTCTTTTGACAGTGAGCTAACATTTAGTTCCAAGATTCTTGCGATTATTGTGGTTCTCCTGATGCTAAATGAGGCTCCCAGGGATTTCAAAAGTTCTCTTCATCAGCATAAAACCTGGCTGGGGTGTTTTCCCCTTTTCTTTTTATTTTTTTTTCTAGAGTTTCAATGTAAGAAACTTAACAATTGTGTGACTTTAATCAAACAGATTGTCTAGAAAGGTTTTTCCAATGGGATTTTCTTCTGAACTATTTCAAGATGATAGCCAGCTGGAATCTATTGATGATTTCTGTGTCTCTAAAGCAGGGAGGAAACAAACTACACTGGAAGGAGAGAGATGAGACATCAGACCTCCAGATTCCACATACATTTACCAAATGTAATTTTATTCTGGAGTGGCAGTTAAAATAAGTATAAAACTGCTCACAGGGGTTGGCAGGACGGCCGGTAAGGATGTGTACTGTTCTTGCAGAGTTTGGCTTCAGAGTTCAACTGAGGCAGCTCACAACACTCTATAACTAACTCCAGTTCAAGGGGATCCAACACCCTTCTCAGGCATCTTTGGGCACTGCACTCAAATGCACACATAGACATATATATATGTCTATGTATATGTATATGTATATATGTATATGTATAACTTTAAAAAATAAAATAAATGAAAACTTGAAATAAATTTTAAAAGCTAGAGTACAGACACATTTTAAAAAATCACTTATGAGACAGAAGAGGTTGGAGGAAACTTCACAGTGGCTTTTATGCTCAGTGACACTGATGACAAGTTAGAACCCCTTTTGACTTAATGCCAAATAGGTTCTCATAAAAGAGTATTTTTATCTGTAAAATGCAGCCTAAAGCATTTGATATCACAATATTCTACCCACAGCAAAGTGGTGCCATATCACAGAAGTACCAACAATATTTGCATCTCACTAAACATCTGAGAGTTCTGAAACATAATCTTGAATTATTACTCTCTCACAGCAGGATATGTATGCATCAGGGATTTTTGTTTGGACCATTTCAATATTTTTTAATATTATGGTTATATAATAACAGCAAAGATTGATGATACCTTTTCATCTGGCTTGATGGAATGAAGGGGAGTGCTAGGCAGGACGGGGCATGTTTTAGGCTGACCTCAGAGAGTCAGAAGTCAGAACAAAACTGTCAAAATGACCACAGAGATGGCTTATGGGTAAAAGTGCCAAGCCTAACTCTGTAAGATCAATCCTCAGGACAGACCTGGTGGAAGAAAAGAACCAAGTTATCAATTTGTCCACTGACCCACACACACAACCATGTCCTAGCATGCACATGTGTGCACACACCAAGATATATGCACACACATATGAATTGAGAAAAAAGAAAAAGAAACAAGGATCTCTACATCCATCAACCAACTCTTTATCTCAAAAAATAAGTTTAAAACAGATGGCTATCTTCAATTGCTTCTGATAATTTTATAGATGTCCCATTCTAGTAAGCATTTCTCCCTATCCCACGTTAGTGATAGTTCCTAATGTCCAGCCTACACTGATGTCTTTACCTATCACTACCTCTTTCATTTCCCAGGTCAACTGTCTTCAAATGGTTCTTCTCCTTCTGAGCTTTGTCTGTGTGGGATCATGTACCCTGCAGTCTCATTGTTATTGCAATCCCTCCCTCAGTCCCTCCCTCCAACAATAGTTCCTTAGATAACTCTCCCTACATAACACTTCCATTCCTGCTCTCTCTTTGATGTATCTTTTGGTGCCATCTGCTGAAACACACATACAAACATGTATGCAGAAATGTATATACAAACATATACAAACAAACATATATACACATATACACAGTTTCCTCCGATTCTAAACAGTTCTGATTGTTGCATTTACAAAAGACACAATAATCTGCACAAGATCCTCTACATATACAGATTAAAACTTTTAGCTTAATACTTTTATGGGCCTTTTGACTGTGAGAATGAGTGGGTCTCTGAATCTTGTGCCTGTTCTTGGGACTCTTTTACTCCTATTGGGTTGCCATGTCCAACTTCAATAGGATAGTTTTTTCCTTCATCTTATTATATTTTATTTTGCCCAAAACAACCTAATAAACTCATTGAAAAGAATACTGCAGTTTCTCTCTCCAGTTCTCCATTTTCTGTCCAATATAAATTCCTATGTTGCTGAAATGCAATAGATCAGAAGTTGGTACAAAAGTACGATGTATCAATTAAAATGCTCTTTCGTTGTTCTTTGTATTGCCAAGAACCGTCTGTGATGCAACTCTGCAGTTACTTTGGAATTCTGTTATATCCATTCTTCTTTCCTTGAGGCCTTTGAAGAAAAAAATCATTAATTACATACCTAGTCTTTATACGCCCAGTCTTCATTTCTCTAGTTACATGTGCTATTATCATACTTTCAGATAACAACCAAGAAACAGAAATATATCAGGTCTTTGCTAAAGAAAGTTTATGTTCAGATAAATTTTACAAATATATAATGTCTTTCATAGAGTGTTTTCAGTGTTCATGTTTTAACTAAAAAGACAGCTTCATTTATTTACCTTCTTTCATTTATGTCTGCTCTATGAGTCTATGTGTATGTGTGTGTCTCTGCTGGGTCCTGTGGAGGATGATGGAAGAAAGCACTGGATCTATTAGAGTCAGAGTTACAATCTTTTGGGATATAGCCCTGATGCTGAGAACTGATCTAGAGATAATGTTTTATCACAACAATAGAAAAGTAAATGACAAACCGGTCCTAAAATGAGCTTCTCCATCCAGCCTTTCATAAATCTTCCACTCACATGTACCTTGGGTTGATTATTTCCCTGAAAATGGTGAGGTTATTTCATTAGTCAGGAATGATTCTTTCACATCAGACTCTTTACTGTGGTGGCTTCAATGAGAATTGTCCCCGTAGGCTCTGGCATCTGAACATTTGGTCCCCAGCTAATAGCACTGTTTGGGGAGGTTTAAAAGGTGTGACCTTGTAGGAGGAAGTTTGTCACGGAAGACAGGCTTTGTGAGCTTAAAGCCTTGTCCGAGTTCCAGTTTATTCTCCCTGCTTTTTGCTTACAGTTAGAACTGTGAACTCTCAACTTGCTGCTTTTATAGCCATGCCTACTACTTGCTGCCATGATGCCACTCCATGATGGACTTTTATCCACTTGCAACTATAAACTCAAATAACCTTTCTTCTATAATTAATGTTGGTCATGGTGCTTTGTCACAGCAACAGCACAGTAACTGTGCTGGTTTTAATGAGAATTTCCCCATAGTCTCAGGCATCTTAACATTTGGCTCCCAGTTGATAGCACTGTTTGGAGAGGTTTAGGAGGGGTGATCTTGCTGAGAAAGTTTGTCACTGGGGGCAGGCTGTCCCATCCACCAAGGCTAGACAGGAAAAATAAAGTCAGCTGGAACACAAGACCATCTATTGTGCTCCTTGTTAAGAGTCCTCAGAGCAGGAATATGGAAAGCATTCAAATAATACACTTCTTTAACTTGCACAGTGCCTGTTCTCATTTAGTGATGGTATAGCCTTGGATGCTGGAGGCCAAAGACCAGAGATTATGACGTAATTGCTTCAGGGATGCCTTCATAGTTCCTCTCCCAGTAAAGACAAAAGGGCTAGAGGGTGTTCAGGAGCCACGTGGGATGATGTATGTTCAGACTTGAGGTTTTAATCTGTGAATGGGCGTTTCCATTTAATTGTGGAGCACTGTTCAAAGGTGACAACATTTGTTTTAAGATAGATTATTCAGTACTGCCCTTATCTGTAAATGAAAAGCATCTCTTTTTCTCCCTGTGCTATTTTAGAATTTTAAGCTGTTCAGAAGCAAAGGCAGTGTTTGCCTGCTTCTGTGCCTGCACAGAAAAGGCCTAGAGGCACCAGCAGCTCCTAGGAGAAGGCCACTTCTCAGCAAACTGCATCACTAACTCACACTAAGCTGACATTGTGACACCAAAACCAAACCATATCAGCCATGGCACAGGCTAGGAACACAGAAAGGTGCAAAACCAAATGCAGCCAAATGAAACTAAGGCCCCTACACCAGCTTCTGTCCAATACAGAGCAACGCTTCATCAGATCTGCTTCTAGTTTCCAGGCCACTGAAGTGCACAGAGCACGTGTCTCTGTAATGAAACGATCCTGAGGAAGGGGTGGACTTTCTAGCCGTAGAATTATTTTAACCAGTCAAAATCACAAAGGAAGTGGTTTGTCTCTTTCTTCTTAATTGACAGATACTCAGTCACCTCCATAGCATTCTGAGTCTGAGTACCCAGCTATGGCCTTCACTGGCCCAAGTTTCTCTTCATTTTTCTCTTTGGCTCATGGACTTCTGGAGAGCATACTGCTCATTAAAAACTCCTCCCTAGACTGGACAGGAAAAATAAAATGTGCTGGAACAGAAGACCATTTATTCTGCTCCTTGTTAAGAGTCCTCAGAGCAGGGGATATGGAAACCATTCATTACATTGAGGGTCTTGGACTAAGAGTAGATGTCAATTATCCGTGCATCTCTGGCTCCCAATGCCATGGATAATTGAGAGCTGGACTCACTACTGAACAGCCCTGCTACATCAATCTGCTTACCTCTTGCTTCATTTACTTCTGCTCTTCCCAGCACCACCACCACCCCCCTGAGAATATAACACCACCTTCTAAATTCCACATTTTGTGAACATCAAGTCAGAAACCTTCCTAAAAATTGTTTCAAACTAGGTAGTCTAAACAACTCTGGCATGCATTCTAGGCCTGCCAGGGTGGTTGAAAAAAAACACCACAATAATAAACAAACCCTGAGTTGTGTATTTCGGGTGGATTCTATATGGCACTTAGTTTTTCACGCGGAGCATATTAAGTGATAGTCTGCAGAGAAGAAGGAAAATTAAGCCTGTTAGATCTTATAAATTTAATAAGCTCTAACTACTCAGATTGTGATGTGATAGTTTGAGACTATTAAATTGGATTATTTTTCCTTCTTTGTTATATATGAGATATATTGAGTTTTAATTTTAATTTCAAACACGAGGAATTCAAAGTCAGTGAGATGAAACTGAAACCTTATCTGGAGAGGAGACTGGAGTTTTCTACGCACAAATATTAGACCATTATGCTCCTTCATGATGTTTTAATTACGGAGAATAAAAGAGATTTGAAAGGAATCTAGAGTGGTTTATAAAGAGAGCAAAAGTTCACTTGGGGAAAGGAAAAATGTGTTTCTACAAGACATAAAAGACATAGATCTAAAACTCCACAGTTACTGAGTAGAGGGTAGAGCTAACGTTGTAAGATCTGTGTGAGTCTGGCCAGCCTTGTATGCTGTCATCCCTCATAATACTGAACAAAGGCGAGAGAGGGAGAGAGAGACAGGCAGACAGACAGACAGACAGACAGACAGGCAGGCAGACAGACAGACAGAAAAGAATTAAACCTGAAATAAAATGCTAAGTTAATCTGTTCATCCATTCAACAATTATGACCTTAAAATCTAAACACTGAGACTAAAACACAGTATTGTCCATGTTTGCATCATGGTCCAGAGAAATAATAGTGAAATAAAAAGTGTTTTCACATTGAATCACAAACTCAAATACTAACAACTCTTGAATCATAAGATATGTGTGTGTCGGGGGGGGGGGGGTTATGGGTAAGTGGGGGTATCACTGAAACTTCTTAACCTTCCTGCAAAAGATTTCTACTATTCCTTCTAAGGTTCATAGTAGCAAATCCTAATGTAATAAAGTTACTTTAACTAAAAAAAAAAAATGTATAGGAAAAACAGGTTTCTTTTAAAATCTCCATGGTTTCATTAAAACCATGATAGAGACCATTAACTACCAGCTGGATAATTAGTAAGGACACTAAATTCTTTTCAACAAGTCTTTAATCAGCTGTATAAGCAGATATATTCCTCAATTAAAGGATTCTCTCAGAGTCCTGTGTTCCCACAAGCCCCCACTCTGAGATCTGTACATTGGGAACTGAGATATAGCAGAAGATGCTACCTAGAGATATGTCACTTGGATATCCAGATTATTTTGAGCTGAAGGTAATTTTAATAGTCACAGACACAAGAAGAGACCCTGTTCTCTGTTATTTGCCTAAGACCAAAGCAACAAATCTGTTCATGTGTTCCTCTTCAGTCTCTGAGGAAACCACATAAGCTAATCCTGGTAAACTCTAGACTCCTCAACCAAAGAAGGTTCGAGGAGAATCTATGTAACATTGTTATAACTAGCTCTTCTCTTCATTCATTTCCCTCTTAATTTTACCTTTCCAAAAATTGTCACCTGTGGTAGTTGTGTTTCTCATCACTGTGACAAAATTTCTGACAGAGGCACCTTGGATGGGAAAGCTGTTAGCAAAGGCGTGTCAGTCCATTACAGCAGGGAATAGTGGCTGGGGACATGATAGTGGGATCTTGTGGCAGTGAATTTCTTACATGACAGACCAGGAAGAAGATCAAAACAGAAACAAAAGATCAAAAACAGAGTGTTCAAACAATAAATGTCTCCACGTTCATGAGCACTTGAACACTTTGTCCCCAGAGTATGGCACTTTATGGGGAAGTTTAGGAAGTACAACCTTGCTGGAGGAAGTATGTCACTGGAACCTTATGCCACCATGCCTGTTACTTGCTATCACGGTTCCCTGATGTCTTAGTTGGCATTTCTATTGCCTCAAGAAAGCCCCATGATCAAAAACATGTTAAGGAGGAAAGAATTTATTTGGCTTAGGGTCCACATTGTAGTCCATCATTGAAGGAAGTCATGACAGGACTTCAAAACATGGCAGGAATCTGGAAGCAAGACATGATACAAAGGCCATGGAGGGGTGCTGCTTACTGGCTTGCTCATCATGGCTTGCTCAGACTGCTTTCTTATAGAACTCAGAACCATCAGCGCAAGGTCAACAGCATTCACAATGGGTTGTTCACCCTCTGCCCCATAAATCACTAAGAAAATACCCTACAGATGGATCTGATGGAGGCATTTGCTCATTCCTTTCAGATAACTTTAGCTTGCATTAATTTGATGTAGAACTGTTTAGCAAACCTGCAATGATGGACTCATTGTTCTGGAACTGTAAGCCCAAGTAAACTCTTTCTTACATATGTTGCCTTGGCCATGGTGTTCTATTACAACAGAGAATTATAAATGAAGCACATCAGGTGAAATCTTCTGAGGGCCACTGCTAGTGACTTTTTCTACCAGAAAGATGCCACCCCTAAACTCTACATACACTCTTATACATAGCTCATAGGCTGGGAAACCTGTACTCAAAACTTGAGCCAATAGGAAACATTTTATGTGGAAGCCGGGACACCACCTGTCATGCTAAAAGTCTTTTCCCTTTGTCTTATCATTTATGTGCACATTTTGGTGCTCTCTGTTAAACTTCCACATAAGCCAAAGATCTAAACCCCTCATATCAAGTCACTAGTCACCATGCACTCCCGTGTGTTTACTCAGTGCACACGCTAACAAACTTGTTTGTTTTTCACAGTTGTATAGGCCCCAGCACTGTAATAAAACTCCCACAGATAGAAAGGAAAGCAACTCTTTCCTCTTATTCGAAGCTTTTAAGCTTGTAGCAAAATTAAAACCGAAATGCCTACTCCCAACGGAATCTATGATGATAGTTGGGTCATCCTTAGTTCCTACTGTCCCACTTGCTCACGGTCTCAAAGTATTTGTAAAGGACTTCACAATATGTCTTAAACCGGCTTTCACAGAATGCCATAGATTATTTAGTATGAAACTCTGTGTCAATGCCTTTGATTCAGAAATAATACATTCTCATGAATTTTAAAGTTTGTGACTGTAGACTTATCAATACGGTAGCCACTAGCCACCCACGATTATCAAGCACTTGAAAACAAGTTCCAACTGAGAAACACTATAAGTATAAAATACATATATTTCAAATGCTTGATATGGAAAGAGAGAATGTAAAAGTTCTAATTATTAAATGTTACATTCATTACACATTGATCATTTAAAATTCCCAATTTGACTGCCATCATGGTAGAAAAACATGTAGAAGGAGCGTGAGGTACATGGATGAATTGCATTCATATTCAAGAAGCAGAGAGGGAACAATTACTTGTGCTCAGCTCACTATTGTATCTAATCTGGGGCTCTAGGTGAAGGCCCCATTAGTGTGTAAGGTGACCCTTACCTCATTTAAGCCTCTCCAAAAACAGACCTGGGAACATTCCCAGAAATGTATCACCTAGGTGATTGAAAATCCTACCAAGGGACAATTGAGATCAGCTATTATACCTGGAAAATATAACCATTTTGATTTTAAAAGCAAGTGACTAACCATTCCTATAACCTAGATAATAGATTCTCCCATAAATTCTTAGATTTCCTGGTTATTCTATAATCCATGACAAGAAAAATTAATCCACTAAATCCTAACACAACAATTTCACATATTTTGTTCAAAAAACCTTGGAGTGAAAGAATGGAGCAATCAATTGGACTTGACTTGGACTTAAGCAGCCAGTTGTTAGTAATCTTGTTTTAACATAGACTCAATGTGCACAGCTGTGTGTATTAGCAATGATTAGGGCTAACTTCTCAGACATATATCACGTGTGACTAAGAATGTGAGTGATATCTACTCAGACAATAGAGCCTCTAGTTCAGCACATACTGTACAAAATCAAAAGTTCATAACTCACTACCAATATGTCAGGCACACACACTTGCAGTAGGTAAACTAATGTTAGTAAAAAGATTTTACAATATTATTAGACATGTGTAGTTTCCATTACTGGCTATTTCTCTTTGTAAGCACTCAGATATCTGAGAATAAAATCTAACTGATCTCCAACAGGGTAAGTCCTTCCATACTGTTGGGATATATTCAATGAACTACACATTTGTGCTGAATCCCATATGTTCTTTTAAATGTCATCATCCAACTTTCTAATATTCCCTGTTTCATCATGTTCCTTCTAGACCCAGAGAGACAAGCCATTGGTCATTGCCCAGGAATTAATGTCTACTTTATGCCATTTCTTCTTCATCAAAGTTTTAATAGCCAAATTAACTGCTTAGACACTGTCCTCTTGAAATATCTTCCTTCACCAACATCTTACAGGGACCTCCCAGAATGGAGCTATCAAAGAGCCAACAGACTGTGGATCTGCTTAGCCAAGAATCAGACCCAGAGTTTTTCTTCCTTTGAAAGCTCAGAGGTAGATGTTATCACAACAATGGAAGATGGTGTGAAATGTGAGCCATTGGCTTGTATACTTCATGCCTTCAGACATCCTTGAGTTTGTGCAACCTTACCATTAAATGGGTCTGATAATACCCAGAACACCATGCATGGGAGGGAAATTGGATGGGGAGGGGGAGTGGGAGGAGAGGGAAACATGATCTGGTATTGGGTGAGAGAAAGGGACTGAAGCCCTGAAGGCCAGCAGAAAGAATGTAAACAGGAAACCATAGGAAATAGGAAGTCGGGGGACCCCCCCCCCAGAATGCACCAGAGACCTGGGAAATGAGAGACTCCCAGGACTCAAAGGGACCTTACATGAAACACCTGACAGTAGAGTGAGGGATCTTATAGAGCCCACCTCCATCAGGAAGACAGGATATCAAGTGAGGGATGGGGTTGCCATCCCACAGTCACATTTCTGACCCTTAATTGTTCCTGTCTGAATGAATTACAGGGATGAAAATGGAGAGGATCCTGAGGAAAAAAGGTCCAGCAACAGGCCCAAAGAGAGATCCAGCCAAAGGGGAGGTCCTAAGGCCTGACACTATTACTGAGGCTATGGAATGCTCACAAAACGAGATCAACCATGACTGCCCTCCAAAAAGACCCAATAAGCAGCTCAAAGAGTCAGATGCAGATATTTGCACCCAATCAATTGCCAGAGGCAGCTGACCCCTGTTGTTGAATTAGGGAAGGCTGAAAAAAGCTGAGGAGAAGGGGGATCCTGTAGGATGACCAGCAGTCTCAATCAATATGGACCCCCAAAATCTCTCAAATACTGGACCACCAAACAGACAGCATACACCAGCTGATATGAGGCCACCAACACACATACAGTAGAAGACTGCTGAGTCTGTGTTCATTCAGAGATGATGCACCTAACCCTCAAGAGACTAGAGGCCCCAGGGAGTTTAGGGCTCAGGTGGAGTGGGGGTGGAGGCATCTACATGGAGACAGGGTGGGGTGGGGAGGAGGTGTGGAATGTGGAGCAGACGGAGGGTGGATGAGGGACTGAGATGGAATATGAAGTGTAAAAAATAAATTAAAAGTAAAATGAAATTTTAAAAACTTAATTTTAAAAAGGATATAATAAAGATGAGGTGAAAAACAAAACAAAACAAAACAAAACAGTCACCTAGTAACTTGGTGCCCTCAACTCAGACAACTCATTGCTTTTAATAGTGATAATTCTTCCACGCCAGCATGTCTTTGTTCAGGAATAATCAGCATTATGGCAGTTCTGTTCAGATGTTCTAAGGATGTATATGATGTGCTCATCCACCGCCTGCTTCCATCATCAGATACCATGGGGCAATAATTCAACCCACACAGCTACTTCACACCACACTCTGAACTTGATTTGAATTCTGCTATTTCTCTAGGTCCCATCCAAAACTTTGGACCTTACAAAGCACTGGTCCAGTGATTTATGCAGGCCCTAAGTCCATTGTCAATATCACAGCAAGAAGTCTCACTTTGGATCCCTGATCAGGATTTGAAAGGTCTAAACTAGAAGTTACTCTAGTTGCTTTAGTAAGACATGTATGTATGTTAAATGGTAGGAAATAAATGCTACAATATTACTCAGGGTACACAATTTTAGCAAACTAGTCAAACAGCTCTTGATCTTGCCCATGGCAGGATATGTTTTCCAAGTTAAGGAAAATTGTTATAGGGGCTAGAGAAATTGTTCAGCACTTAAGAACTTAGTACTGCTCTCACAGAGGACTGGATGGCTTGCAACTGACTATAACTTCAGTTCCAAAGGATCCATTACCCTTTTCTGGCCTCTGAGGATAATTGAATCCACAAATACAAAATCCACTTAGAAACACAGGAATACACATAATTGAAAATAAAAAATATTTTTTAAATAAAGGGAGTTTATTGTACTTTGTAAGAAGCTCCACACTAAGGGAGAGGTCCTAGAATGGGTTGGCTACAATAGAAAGTAATGCATATCTGCTATTAGTATGTGACTTAGTATCAGTTTCAAGACCTAGGAGAAGAACTAAATTTTTCTCATTGCAATGGAGAAATTATTTCTATAATAATTTATGGTTATGGAGAGGAGCATGAGGAAAAGAAGGTCCAGCAACAGGCCCAAAGAGGGATCCAGCCAAAGGGGAGGTCTTAAGGCCTGACAAAATTACTGAGGCTGTGGAATGCTCACAAAAAGAGATCTATCATGACTGCCCTCTGAAAAGACCCAACACTTATCTCTTCAGTTATATAGATTTTCTATATAAAAAATCAAGCAATTGCTTATAGACTATCCATCCTTCAGGGTGTGTTGATGACCTCTGAGAGACATAGTCCCTTGTTTGCTGTCATAGTCTTAGAGGCCATTGTGGTATTTATGTCCACTTGGTCCCTTCCATCTTTTATTTATACTGCAGTTATCCTCAGTCATGCTTGGGTCCACAGGTCCACAGACATACATGTTATCATCATGGTCTCTATGACACAGCTTCGCAAAGCCATTAGAGGCTTTTCTACTGCTCTAGCATCTTCAAGGTTAGTTCCTTGATGGAGATGGTTCATTCTCCTAGCTCCCTCAAAACACCTTAGCTAGATCCATTAGATTTTGGTCTACTATTCACAACTCAAGCCATGGTAAGATGCTATTCATTGATCCCAGCAAAGAGAGCCAATGAGAAGAATCAGGGACATATCTGGGAAAGGAAGCTGTCCATCATCCTACGTGTTACCTAACTTGTGCCCTATGAAGCTGGTCTCTAGGCAAGGTTTCTGTTGTTGTTGCTGTTGTTGTTGTTGTGTTTTTGTTGAAAACTATTTTTTCATACAATATATTCTGATTGTGTTTTCCCCTTCCTCCAATTTGATTCAGATCTTCCTCCACCTCCCTGTTCTAACAAAGAGAGGGGAAGGAGAGGATGAGGGCCATGGAGAGAAAGGGGGAAAGAGGGGATGGAAAGATGCAGAGAATCAGGGAGAGACGGAGAAAAAGAGAAAGGAGGACTGACTTTAGGCCCAGAGGTATTAAGTAAAATTAAGTCATAAAATTTCCTAACCCAGACATTCAGATGTGCTGACCCCAGATCATGAAGATCTACAGATTCCCCATAAGAGTCCTTTCCTAAGTCCAGGAACACTTCCATTCCTCTTAATTCATATCGTCACAATTTATAGTATGATCTTGGCCCTGTTCCTCAGCATAATCTGTTTCCTTGTTTCTAGAAAAATGAATGTCTTTAAAGGGCACACTAGAGAACTTGTGACTTTCTTAATCTTATCTGAAGACAATATTTGGATGACCTGAGTCAGGACTTACAAACGACCTAGCTACATTCCGTCACTATTAGCAATGGCTACGCAGAGGTCAAGTAGACAGTGAGGAATCAGCAGGAGTTGCTCCTTCTCCCTCATGTTCGCCTCTTCTCAGTCTACCGCAGGCATCAGTATCAAATCCGTGATATCACGCAGTACCAAATATTGCTCCAACCTCTCATTTTTAAGTCACTTCTGTGCTGCTGGCTGGTAGGTCAGAGACCTTAGGTAGGTTCTAAACCCAGGGTTTTTCTTCTCAACAATTGTCTACCATTTGGTTTGTCCAAGAGCTGAGCCTAGTTTCTGAACTGGAATACAAGTGATTTATGCAACAGATGATCTTAGAAATGAACTCTCCACTCTGGAGGATGAGTAAACACTGAATCTTCATATGTTGGACACCACTTTAAATACTATATATGTGTCATGGTTATATAATACATTGTGTATACATATAATACACTATTACATATTTAATTGTTAACTTGACTTCAACTTTGGAACTGGGGTAATTGGTGAATTGTTCAGAAAGGCAGCTATATATGTGATTACAACATCAGCAAAGTAGAGGAAAACAAAAATATAGTTCATCCTCAAAAATTCCATCCAAACCATCTAGAGACTGCCATATCCAGGGATCCATCCCATAATCAGCCTCCAAACACTGTCACCATTGCATACACTAGCAAGATTTTGCTGATAGGACCCTGATATAGCTGTCTCTAGTGAGACTACGCCGGGGCCTAGCAAACACAGAAGTGGATGCTCACAGTCAGCTATTGGACAGATCACAGGACCCCCAATGGAGGTGCTAGAGAAAGTACCCAGGAGCTAAAGAGATCTGCAACCCTATAGGTGGAACAACATTATGAACTAACCAGTACCCCGGAGCTCTTGACTCTAGCTGCGTATGTATCAAAAGATGGCCTAGTCGGCCATCACTGGAAAGAGAGGCCCATTGGACTTGCAAACTTTATATGCCCCAGTACAGGGGAACGCCAGGGCCAAAAAGTGGGAGTGGGTGGTAGAAGAGTGGGGGGGGGGGTGGTATGGGGGACTTTTGGGATAGCATTGGAAATGTAAATGAGGAAAATACCTAATTTAAAAAATTTTAAAAAATAATAAAAAAAATTTCATCCAAAAAGTTTCCTCTTATTAATAGCACAAATAACAGAGAGGGGTATTTGCATTTTTGTACCTCAAGTGTGGGGTATACAGCCTTATCCATTGCATTGGGTATCTACAAACATCTTGTCCTGGGTTTCCCTTAAGTGACACAGTCTGTTAGTTTACAGAAGACAGCAAGGATCCCCTCCCTACCCTGTTAGAGCAGTCTCATCATCAACAATTTTAACACCAAATTAAGTCACTTCACCAGCCCTGTGTTAAACAATGTCTCATCTGAATATTATAGTAGGTTTCGAACTAAACAGGTAAGCCCACCCAAGCTGCAATGCATTTTCTTTGCAGGGACCTTACCCTTTCATCTAATGCAAATAATAAATTGCCACCTCTACTACTCCCCATACCCTGAACAGGACAGCAGTCGGGGAGGGGGCTGTAGTCAAAATGAATTACCTTGCAAAAGTTCAGAATCCCCTCCCCCACCATTTTGCTTATTTAAAATAACTTGCAGACTTCATCTTGTTAGGAATGGCTTCTAGAGTTAGTCTTCCTCAGCACTGATAATAACTATTTTAATTACATGGCTAGTATGTATCTATCATGAAGGCATCTCAAAACTAGATACATGAGCTGTACTAACTTCCCAACAGAGATTCTCTCAGACCACCTTGAGCACAAATATTACCATAAGTCCCATTGTTCTCTCCACCTTAGTGATGAAGAGACAGAGGTAAGAGACTAGAAGCTAAAGTTTCTGGGAATTCTTGCTCGTAATTATGCTGCTGAATTTCAGAGAAAATATTTTAAAAGTCTTTGCTGAGCTGAATGGAGTGTGAAAGTAGAGACATAGGTCAAGTCAGCAGGGCAAGGCTAGGGAAGCCCTGTGGAGCAATTTGCACTCAATCCAGTCTCCAGCTGGGAAAACCCAATCACAGCTCCTCAAAGAACTGCAGCCAGACTAGGTCTCTTGCTACTCTGACCTCAAACTCTGTCTATAAAGCTCAACCTGGTCACGAGGCACGTGTAGAAAACACATACACACTTCACACTCATCAAAAGTTCCAGCTGCATAAGGCAAAGCCAGACAGACTCTAAAACAGTGCAGAAGGCATCCTCCTACCCATCTGCCAATTGCTCTGCATGTTCCCAGTTTGGAGACAAGACACCTTCAGGCCTTACCTCTCAATCCTCCATCCCTGCCTCACAGACTAAACACACTGATTGCCAATCAAAACAAACATCTTTACTGACAACCAAGTTCTGCCTGCATAACTCTTTCCTGTTAAAAAAAAAAAGTACAAAAGCCCATTCTGTTCCCAATGGAATTCCTTCCTCCTCTGCTTCTTGTGAAGGAGAGAACAGGATCCTATGTAAAATCAGCTGGCTGCACTCCTGCCTGGGGAATTTCACAAGGGTCTCTGCATGGCCTAAATTTAGGAAGAAGAAAATACCTTGAACTGGGAACCAAAAATCAAAGCGGAAAGCCTGCTTCAACTCCACATTGATCTGTCTTTCAAAGGAACTGCTAGAGAGTGCACATTCCCGCAGCCGTGCTCTCCCATCATGCAGATCTGAAATTGCTAACAGATACGCAAAACTCCAGGTTTGATCTCATGTCTTGTGCAGCTTTGCTTTTAGCTGCATGCAAATTCCTCACTGGAGCTGCCTGGGAAGCTCTAACAAGCTCCCTTCAGAGGCAAGTCTCTAGGCTCCCAGCTGCCTGCGTGAGTGGGGAGTAGGGGCTTCAAATCACAACCTCAAAAGAATGAGGTTTCAACAGCAGTACTATCCCAGAATGGGTTTCTACAACAATCCGCCGCTGGGGTTTAATATATGTGCAGAAGTTAATCTAGGAAGAGGGTCTTGACAGGAGGAGAGAAAGGAGACTAAGTTCGGGCTATCTTTGGTATTTGCTGGTACTGAACAGTGAGGGATGCTGGATTCTGACTGTTATAAAAACATATGGGTCTCATTCCAGAGATAGGAGTGTAAGCCTTGCTCCCTGGGACAAAGCTAAGCCGGACTCTATAGCCTCAGGATCTTTGATACATCACTAAGCCCGGGTGTAAAGTTCATCTTCATGGCCACCTTGACAGGATTTGAAGTCACCCAGGAGACATGGGGGTATGCACTTGTGAGGGTACTTCAAGAGAGGTTTAGCTAAGGAGAGAAGAAAGGCCCACTCAAGGTGGGCAACACTAGCTTTCTAACTGGGATACTGAAGTGAATTAGCATGTGGAAGCCAGATGAGCACCTGTGTTTTCCATTCTCTGTGTCCTGACTCTGAACAAAATGAGTCCAGCAGCCTCATGCTTGGATCACCATGAAGGGTTGTATCCCCTCAAACCTAGAGCTAAAATAAACCCTTCACTGGTCTAGCATTTTATCACATCAACAAGTAACTAAAACTGTGTAAATTGTTAATCTACTCTAAACTCTCCCACAGCTGTGTGCCTCCTCTCCATCTGTCCAATTGTTTGGGTTCATGAATGAAAGACACACACACACATACACACCCTTATTTTTAATATGCTCTAAGCCGCTCAATGGCTGGGTCACTCCCTAACTCTACCTGACTAACACACACTCTCCTCTGATATTCCTGAGTTAATAATTACTAAATCTATATTTCATCTTTACTGCCATGGACCTTTCTGGGCAGCCCTCCTGGAGCCGCTTTTCCCCTGGACCTACACTTAGGCTGTCTCTCCCTCCTGCACCTTTTCCGGCATAATCCATCTCCTATATTCTCATCATGGCTGAATCTCCTCTTCCTCTTTCCTCAGTCCCTTCTTTGGAATCCAAAAAGTCCCGCCTCTGTCTCCCTGCCCAGGCATTGGCCACCAGTAACTTAACTGACCAGTCAAAAACCAACTGGGGACAGGATTCCTTTAGTACTACATGCAGGGCAGGTTTTTGGGGTAACATAATTAGCATAGCACACAAGCCACTACACTTTTCCAAATCCTGCCAGATCAATCTCCAGCCCATTTGAATTTGTCTTGTCTTGTCTTGTCTTGTCTTGTCTTGTTTTGTTTTGTTTTGTTTTGTTTTGTTTTGTTTTGTTTTGTTTTAGAAGAGACTATTTCATAGCTGCTGTCTTCCTCCTTTGACCCTTACAGTCTTTATGTCCTTCTGTGATGTTCCCTGAGTCTTAAGTGAAGAGGTTGGGTATAAATGCTCTAGTTTGTGGTTCTCGATCTGTGGGGTATTACCCTTTTGGGAGTTGAAAAACTTTTTCATGAAGGTTTCCTAAAACCATTGTAAACATAGATATATTTACATTATAATACATAACAGTAGCAAAATCACAGTAATGAAGTAGCAACAAGAATAATTTTATGGTTGGGGTCACCACAACATGAGGAACTATATTAAGGGGTCACAGCATTAGCAAGGCTGAGAGTAGCTGTTCTAGTTTCTGTTTCCCTTCTCAGAAGGATGTTTGTGTTCTCAAATTCTTCTGAACTCTGCTACCTAGAGAAGGATAGATAAATATGTAGCCCCAGTCATATGCACTAAGATTAAAAAAAAAAAAAAAAACAGAAAGACCCATCCCACCCAAGGTGTCTTTGAGCACAGAAGAAAGGACTTGTGTCCAGTTTCTCGTGTCTCTGCTCTTCAAAAGATTGTGTTTTCCTGAGAAGGTACCTCCCAGCCTGTCAATATTCCTGTGTTCGCTCAGCAGGGGACACCCTGGAAGCTTTTGTCCCCTCAGCTCCTTATTCACCAGCAAGCCTGTGTTTATAAGTTCTCATGTGTCACCACCATCATTAATTCCAACTTGATGTTGACCTTACTGAAGGCTACTGTGCATCCTGTGCCATCCAGGAGAGCTGAGAATTGGGGAGGAGGAGTGGCAAAGAAAATAGTACAGAAAGAAAGGAGAAAAAGAAGACCCACTGGATAAGGGTGTGCTGTCTGCCCTGCACCACCACTTAATTAGTGTCAACAACACTAAATATATGTTCATTGTCTCAGCCTTTCCTAACGATTATTAAGAGAGTGATGCCATGTATGAGGTCAAAAGAAACTGTATTTCCACTTGACTGATAGATGACCCATGTACCATCTATAAATTATTTAAATACAACCTGCTTTATCTGTCCATTTACTACAAATATTATATGAAGGTAATGTTTTTCCATTTAACAGTAAGATGAACAATAAGTACATCTAATTTTAACCTAGATATCTAATCTGTTCCAATGTCCATCCATTCACCCAGCAATACCTAAACTTTAAGCAGGTCAGTAAAAGATCCTTTTGTCTGAAGAATTTAAGTCTTTCTTATTCCTACATCACATGCAAATCGTAAGCTACTTAGGGTTTTATTTGACAGAACTTTGGAAAGATGAGGAACAAAGAGACATAGCCAAGAGAAGAATGTGGGCTTTCAGACATTCTGTGTGTACTAATAATGATATTTAAACCACCAAGATTTCCATCCATCAGTACTAATTTATTTCAGATTGCTCTGTGGGTCTGCTAATCAAAGCCAGCAAACACATACCGAAAAAAGCCAAAAGGAGAAATGAATTCCATCTCCCTACGTTCATGTATCAAGAGGATGGTAAGTAGTCAGGATAAATAAGCATGGAGTTGCTGGTGCTTTAATTAAATTGTTAGCAGAATCATCAGTTAGAGGACAAGGCAAGAACATAGAGATGCTTCCTTACAATGTCCTAAAATCGATCCTAAAGTTAGACTCAGATACCAGAAACTGCTCAAATTCAAGGACCATTATTTTGAGTCCTTTACAAGCATTTGTTTTTATCAGAGATGATCAAGAGTTGTAATCTTTTTCAATAACAGATAGCTGCCTTCTGTGACATGAAGAAAAAATGGGCACAGAATGAAGACCATTGAAAGGACAACACATTTTTACCACTGGCCAGTGAAGAAATAAAGAGTAATTTATGAATTGTATCTGAAGAAAGTGTGCCCACACATTAGCTTTAATATGAAACAAATAGCAATATACTTGGAAAAAATTCTAACAAACCTTTTTTCTAACAACTTCCTGTATTAGTTACTTATGTGGCTATGATAGAATACTGTGACAAAAGCCCAAAAAAGTTTATTAACTTAGCCTATGGTTCCAGGGACAGAGCAGGACATGGCAGGATGAGCAGGAAACTGATCCAGCACTTTTACATCCACACATAGGAAGCAAAGAGAGCAAACTGAAAATAAGGCAAAGATAGAAACTTTGAAATCCTGTCACCCTAGTGATATCAGTGACTTGGTCCTCTATCAGGGCTTCATTGTTCTAAATATTCCTTAATCTGCCCAAGTAGAAGCATTAACTGAGGGCCAAGTGTTCAACTATATGAGCCTAGAAAGGACATTAGTCATCTAAACCATAGCAAGAGATCCACACAGTTGTCTTACATTTTTGGTTTTGTTTTATTTTTGTGTTTTTTTTTGTTTTGTTTTTGTTTTTTATTTCCAAGAGGGGGAGCAGATTGAGGCTAACTGAAAACAAATTTCCTTTTTAATGACTTACAAAAGAGAGCTTAAACCAATGAACTCTATACTAGAGTTTTATCTTTAAAGCACAGTTCTAAGAGAAGTTGCCTAGTCCTTATACTTGGAAACAAAATAAGATCTCTGCCAACATAGTCTTTCTTTACACATAGAATATGTATATGCAAGCCAATAATGAACACTTAGCAAAAAATTGTAACCAAGCTATATGGTGAACACACTCAAATAACTACTGTAGAGAAAAGGAGAGGCAAAAATTGAGAATACAGATAAAAGAAGAATAAATTTATTTACAAATTAAATCTTGCATTGAACTATGGTAGCAGGATCTTAAAACCTAAAAAATACAATTATATCAATTGTCTCTTCCAGGAGCCAAAGTAGGTAAAATAATAATCGATATGGCTTATACATAAATGTGACAACATTTAAAATAAAAAAGGACATTGATTAATTAGGTCAACATGAGACACAACGTCAGGCCAACAGATGGCCATGCCTGCCTAGGTTTTAGAATCCTACAAAATTTGTTGTAGAAATATATCTTTATTCTACGATTTCTCATGTTGTTTGTAAAAATCAGCATAAACCACTGAAATCAAATCTGGGCTTTGCTCTCCTGTGAGAAGCCATGTCGGGTATACACTGACATAAGTGTATAGGTCCTAAGCAGGAAATCCTGGTGATGGTTGAAGGAGAAGATACCAAAGGTGATAAAGGGTTTTTACATAAGGACAAATGTGCCTAGGATGTGCTGAGAATGTAGACAGTCAGGTGACTTTTCCTGGGAAGATGTGGCCAAGCATCTTGTTAGAGATAGAGCATCAGTGTCAGACTACAGAGGTTAACCTACCTGGATGTATTTGGGTGAACCAACAGGCTTACTGGGTTTATTTCCATAAACATGAGCATGGATGACTCAAAGTCAGATGTGTCCTGGTGTGTCCCAGTGCTGTCTGCATGACTCTTAGGCAACTCTGCTTCCACCAGAGAGTCTTCTTTTGGCCAGCAATTATTACTCTTTACCCCTCTGAGAAACCCCTCTGAACCATATGAGTTTCCTGACCTTGTGAGTCTCCAGAGCCTGCTTCTTCCTTCCAGTAAGAAATGCTTTGATGAAGAGGACATGGCTAACAACCCTGATTGGGAGTAAATTCTTCTATAATCAGGAAATTAATGCCAGTTTCTCAGCCCCTGTCAATGGAACCTCATGTTGGATGAAGTAAAGGCAGAGTACTTAAACTATTTTCTCTTAGTGTTACTTCTTACAACATCCATTGAGCACAGAAGGACAGGGAAGTTGAGAACATATTATTTAGGGGGTAGAGGTGACAGTAGTAAAATTGTATCTAGGACCTCATGCAAACTTCCCAGATGATCTACCACTCAGCTATATTCCAGTCTTATTTTACTTTCATTTTCCAACAAGGTGTCCCTAAGATGCCTACACTGACCTTGAACTTGAAATCCTCCTGCATCAGCTTACACAGTATCTGGGACCATAGGCCTGACACTACATTAGACCTTAAACAAATACTTTAATGCCAGTCGTCTATGTTAGACAGGTACCTAAGTGCCAGGAAACAGTGACAGTCATCCTAGCTCTCGTTCTCTTCTAGTATGAAGCCCACACTTCATTCAGACCTGGAGTCTGTGCTCCCCAACTTTAAACCTGATTGGCATACACATAAGTGCTTCAACCCATCAATCGTACCAAAAGGGACACTAGCTCCATGGTTGGTCGTGAAAAACAGCATAGCTTCCACTTGTCATTTTCTTTTGTAAAACACCTACAAAGGGATGTCAACATTTAAGAACTCTGCTGCTTCCAAATCAAGGATCTTGGAAAGTTTTATGAAAAGATTACGCAGGTAATGACTTAGACCCTATCTCAACCCATCCACAAGCTATTAGAATCCATAGAATTCAAAACCTAACAGAGTGGATCTCAGATTGGCTCTTGGGTCTCCTAGTTTCTCACTACAACTACATAGTAGACTCAGGTTAAAGTTTCCTATTCCAGCCACTGCTGAATCCTGTACCACAGACACTGAAGTTTTCTTTAAAAAAAAAATGTTGTCTTAAGCCACTAAAGTTTTGGGCCTCTGATGTAGCAGTAGATCACTGATACAGGGGTCTTTCGTGGAAGTTGAACCTGTATGGAAGAAGGATTCCTGCATGGATAGGTACCTCACCTGTTTAACCTGTGGATAGCTCTAAAGCTGGGTAGTAGGAGTCTCATTTACCTCATTTATTGCTGCTATTGTGATTTGCTAATTCTTGTCAATACTTCCGATGTACTGGGTGTTGTCATTCCTAACAACACACTGAAGCTACCCCTTGGGGGGGGGGTGAGAAAATTAAAGCTTAGTAAGAAATTGTGGACCTGCACAGTGGTCATGATAAAGGCACCCTGCACTGGTGAACCTCACTTCCAGACACAGCCTTCTAACTCATTCTCTTTACTTTGCATACTCTTTGGGGTTAAGGGAAATTCATAAACCCTTGAAGTGATGATAAAACTGAAGAAGAACTACAGGAATGACAAACTGAGATTTGAGGGAGGAAATAGCTCAGCAGGTAAAGTGCTTTGCCATGCAAGCATGAGGTCTTGAGTTCAATCTCCAGAGCTAACATAAAACAGCTGAGTATGGTAGAGCATGCCCATCACTGCTCCTGGCTGTAAAAAGGGAAAGACCTTGGAGCTGTCTGCATAAGCAGACCAGCTGCACCCATGAGCTTGATGTTCACTAAGAAACCATATCTTAAGTAGTAAGACTTAACTAGAGAATGATTGAAGAAGATATCTATCTTAGTTAGGGAGACTATTGCTGTGGTAAATCACCATGATCAAAAGTATGTTGGAGAAGAAAGGATCTATTTGGCTTTTACTTCCACATCACTGTTGTCATTGGAGGAAGTAGGAAGTCAACACAGGAACTCAAACAAGACCAGGAACCTAGAGGTAGGAGCTGATGCAGTGGCCATGGAAGGGTGCTGCTCATTGATTTGCTCCTCATGGCTTGCTCAGCCTGCTTTCTTATAGAACCCAGGACTATCTTCCCAGAGATGACACCACCCACAATGGGATGAGCCCTTGACCCATCAATCTCTGATTAAGAAACTGCCATACAGGCTTGCTTGTAGCCAAATCTTATGAAGAGATTTTTTTTCAATTTAGATTCCCTCCTCTCAAATGACTTTAGCTTGTATCAAGTTAGCATAAAATGACCCAGCACAACACCCAACATCAACCTCTGGCTACCTTACATGTGCACAGGCACACAGACACACAGACAGAAAAGCTGGAGCCAGATGACGTGTGCACAGTCTGATCAAGCCATACCAAGTAGACAACTCAGAAACCCAGGATGGTTCTTATGTACAAAACAGCAGAAGGGCTTCAGCAGTCTCTGTAGGAGGTCTCTGGAGGTGAGCACTCTCAGGCTGTAAACGTCTGGTTGGAAGAAGCTGCAATTGCTAGTTTTTGCCTACACTAGTTAATAATTTGTAAACACCCATTCATGCACACACCCACTACATTTATACTTGGACTAGAGGAAAGCTTTGCCAGTTCTGAACCTGACCTTAATAGGAAGGCTTGGCCATTTCCATGGGTCTGAGGCCTTGAGTCATGGGCATGGCTCTGCTCATTTCAACAAGATACATTCACTCCAGATTTCATCTGCCCTTTACACAGGGCTTCTTTGGCTTCCCAAAACACACAGAGCAAAACTGGCGAAAACCAAGCCCATGAAAAATTGTCAGCCTGATGATACTATTTCATGAGTGCAAACAACATTTTCTGGTCCTGTAGAAAAATAAAATCTAATTAGTGATTCCCAAATTTTAACATACAATTAAACTAAGTAGATTCATAGAAACCAGGGCAACTACTTTGGGTCATAAACCCCATCCCAGGGAAGATGGAATTACCAGATAGATGGTGACATGGAGGAGGGGGAGGGGGGCCTATAACCATGTTAAATCTTATTCTACAATATAATAAACACTGAGTTTTCAAAACACTGGTGTTGACAAAAGAATGTTATCCTTACTGAAACAAAGGAGATGGAAGGGAAAAAATGTTTAAATTTTGTCTCCGTCTGTAGAAAGCGCTATATTTAAGTCAACCACTTTAAAACGAAAGAGCTGGCAGCAATTCAACACTGCTCCTTCCTTTCCTGAGGCATCCTAACCATGTGTTTCCCCCAGGGAGAAATCACACCTAAACGCCTTCTCTCTTAGAAACCTTTAGGAAGCACCGCTGTGTTTAAACTTCAAGATGGAGTCAGTAGTCTCACTGTGTGTGTGGTAGCTGTGGGTGGGATTGGAGTGTGAAGTCCCCATCAAAATATACAGCAATCAGAACTTTTGTCACTAGTTCGCATGACGGACACCACAGTTCAACACCCTCACCATCACACACACATGGCGTGCTGATAGTCCATAAGCATAACTATAGTTCCTAAAACCAAGGAGTGCTTTCTTCCCCCTCTATGTGACATTTGTTGTGTAAATATAAATTCCAAATTCAGGAATAAATGAGTGAAGCATAATTTCACTGAAATGTTTTTTTAAATCACATTTCCCTAAGGCTGAATAAGGCTGCTCGAAGCTCTGTTGATGGAGTCCTGGAAATGTCTTTGAAAGACACAGCAGTGGGATCAAATTGCTGCCTTTTGATTCTCTGTGCGGATCCCAAGATGGAATCCATACAAATAGATGAAGGAAAATGGAGAGACATAAAAATCCAAGTGGGAAGACTGAACCAGGCAGAGGTAAACCACAGTCCACGCCTACCACCTTGGGAATAAAGGCTATTACTAACCAAATAGAGTCATAATGAGTCTACCTGTGCAGCCTTTAGAAATACCAAGAATTAGGGCTAAAGATACAAGGGCTCAATGGTCAAGAATACATGCTGCTCTCTCAAGCCTGATTCCCCAAAACCTACAGGACATCACCCAAATACCTGTTTCTCTAGGTCCAGAAAGTCCCACAGCTCTTCTGTGGGAATATGCACACCTGAAACAAACACACACACAAGATAGATAGATAGATAGATAGATAGATAGATAGATAGATAGATAGATAGATAGATAGAGATAGAGATTTATGTGAGAGAGAAAATAAGTATATCTTAAGTAAAAGAAATAACATGAATGACCCCTGGAGTGATCATATCTCGATCTGACAATGTCACTGTTGTGGGGAAAGTTTCCTTAATATGTGTCTTTATTTGTCCTTTACAACTCTGCAACACCTCCCTCCCTCCCTCCCTCCGCCTCCCACATTTCTCCCCATCCTTATCTCCCTTGCAGAGTTTACAGCTAACTAATTTCCAAAGTTCCTCTTCCACATGTTTGTCTGGTCACCCAAACTCAACTGAGTGCCACACTGAAGCACTATGCACACTATTCACATAAAAATAAAGGACTCCAGGGAAGGGCTTGAATGCTATTCCAATCTAACATTTATAAATGCTACTGGCTCTGTTTCTAATTCCCCCCAACACACACTGGACCTCTGACTTTCATGTGAAAATTAATGGTATTACTTTTCTAGTCCCTCAAGCTGACAGAGTATAAACAAACTTCTCTTTCCATTCCTGCAAGGAAAGATCAAGCTAAAACGGGTCTCATTAATTCTTCCTTCAAACTCACTTTGGTTTTCTTCTGTCTGTTCCTTCTTTGCCATTCTCACTTCCTTCCCAGAGGTTTGGACATTATCTTCTCATACTAGGCTAACTCAGGAGCCCTGTGTGCTAACCCCATATATTTTTTTCCTTCTCTTATTCCAAAATACTTTTATATTCTTAAAATTGAAATGTAATTGCATCTTTTACCCCTTCCCTTTCCTTCCTCCACCCCTTCCATGAGGGGTGTGTGTGTGTGTGTGTGTGTGTGTGTGTGTGTGTATTTCTATTTCTAATACATAAATGCAATCTTATCAGTCTGTATGTTACTTATATGTATATGATTTCAGGACTGGCCACTGGTATTGGATAATCAATTGCAGGAAGTTTTTTTCTTAGGGAAAGCAGTCTCTTCTAATCTCAGCATTCCTTGGTTGCCTATAGTCCTTTGTCTGGGTTTAGGTGGCTCTTCATTGAATCTAAACTACAGCTGAAAACCCTTCTCCATGTGTCTTCTGCCTCTCCTGCCAGGCTGTGACAATATTCTAGAGGAATGGGATCCCCACTGCCTGTGGGAAAGTAAAGTTGGACATCACTTTGGAAGTCACTTTGGCAGTTTCTGAAAAACATAAATATTCTCCCACCTTTGCTCCAGGTTCCATTTTAAATTCTTCCTTGGAAAAGTGAAAAGCTTGCTCATGGAAAGGTTCACACATGAACATTCATAGAAACTGTTGGGAATAGCTAAGAAAGAACTAGGGGCAGTCAGGATGCCTATCAACATGTAAATGGAAAGATGGCAGGAAATCTATGCAGTAGAGTGCTATGTAACAACACAAAGAATGAACTATTTATGCATCTATAACATAGATGAGTCAAAGAATAAGCCCAAGAGAAAAAAATCTAGGAAAGAATTAGAGGAAACTAGTACTATAATTCAGGTAGAGACTTGGCCTAGTATTCATGAGAACCTAGATTCAATCCCCCTCCTCCTTAACATTGCAAAATATGCAGAAAATGAATGATAATAGCTGGTGACATGGCTTATTTGGCAAAATGATCACTATGTAAACATGAAGACCTATGTTCAAGTCCCAATGGAACATGGTGACCACATTCATGTCAAGACTTGGTGAGGCAGAGACCCCTGCATCTCTGCAGCTCAGTGGCCAGTCAGCCTAGTCTGATTGGCAAGCAATCTTCTGGCCTATACACACACATAGACATCTGTGTGCATGCACATGCATACACAGAAGAAATACATAATGTGTAATGGCACAAGTAATATCAGTGGATCCCTGGGGACAGAGAAGTCGGAGTATATAAAGGTTGCATGAAAAACCATGAGTCCAAGAAATTCTTGGCACAGATGGGCCTGTGCATTGTCTTATTGGAATTACTGCTCTGATGGTAATATACACATGTCAAACCTTGCCAGTCTGTGCATATAAAATGTTCATTGTGTTTTATGTGTTAGTAATATTTTAATGAGTATAAAAGAATATTTCAGGCCACTCACCTTAAAGAATATCTTCCATGAACCTAACTGTCCAACTAACTAATCTAACTGTCCAACTAACTCCAGGTTGCATGACAATGTGTCCCAAACACACATCCCAGACATACTAGGAAAAAAGAGACATAGGCAGAGAAAAAGAGAGAGAGAAAGAGGAATATAATGGGATGGTTTAGATCTAAGGATTAACTTGGTAGCCCCCACAGACTGTTTTTCTCCTAGAGTAGACATAACCTGAGCTCAGACATGATGTTCTAGTGATGAAATGTAAGTAACTACTCTGCTGATTTCCAAACAATACAGTGTTGACTACCAAGTACTTATCTTCTAGATGTTATGGTTCCCAAAGTTTAATCATAGGATCATAAGTCTAATAAATAGCTAAAATATACTAAACTCAGCCAATACTTTCATGATGCTCTTTATAATTCCACCATGCTTTCCATTCATTACTTGTTTTCCAGAAAACAATATTTAAGTGCTATCTATCTAGTAGTAATTTGTTTGGATCACTTGACTCCCTCCATGTTGTATCTTGATACAGGACCCTCTCTTCTGAGAAGTAGGCTCAAGGTATTATGAATATTTATTGTCCAGTGGACGTGGTAAAAATGTTCCCTTTACTAGAAATCCCTATTTGGAGATGATGACAGAAATGGGAGGGTTGGCTCCTAGTGTGTATTTTCCCTTTAGAACTCAGTCCAATACCACAGGCAATGCCTTTGCTGTCTACCCAACTCAATGTCAGAAGCACTGAATTTTCTTCTACACAGGGCATGTAAATTTAATAAGGAGAGGTAGCCACCTTCCTTTAAGCAACACCAAGGAGGAAGAACATGTCACCAATTTAAATAAGTGGGTGTTCAGTGGTATTTAGGAAGCTATTACTCATAGCAGAGAATTATTTTCATAGAGTGCTTAGATGAAATCTCTTACTAAAGTCACTTTGAACTGCAATCAGAAACATTATTACACACACACACACAGACACACACACACACAATTATTTGTTATTTTATCTTACAACTAAACTCATCTAAATTATCTTTGCTAAACATGAGTTAACATACTAGGTATTCTGATTTCTAAAGTATAATCAATGCTCAGCAATTTGCAGAGGCTTTGTGTGTACTTGACCATTGATATTAGTAACACCACTCCAGGACTGCTGTGCTCTGTAACTCTAACTTCAGTTATGAAGCATGAAATACAGAGTAAGAGCTCTTCTCATTTTATGTTTACCAGTTCATGAAACAAAAGTAAAGATCCAACATAAACCACAAGGCATCAGAGCTGTGTACCAGTGAGTGATGACTTCAACAACCTTGACACCAGCAGCATACTTGGATAGGATGTAGATCTCACAATAAAATTTTAGAGTCAGATTTCAAATAATTACTTCATGTTCTCCCTCAGGAATCTAATGAAGAGAAAGGGGTTTTAGTATTTCATTAAAATAACAATTTAAGAATGGGAAAAGAGGAACAAATTAACACCAACGTTGTTTGCTAGAGAGAGAAAGAACATAAATAAAGTTATACCAAACTCAAACCTTTTGAATTGTTGGCCAAAGTAGACCATTGTCTCTTCAAAGAGTATAGAGTATTGATATAATCTTTGGTTGCATCTCAGAGGTTGAAGGTAGCTGCCTATTTCTTAAGATACTGTTCACTTAGGACAGGGGGATCCCAGCTGTATCCAATTGGAAAGCCCTTTCCTGTAGTCTAGATTTTATGGGTACCAGAAAATACTATGCAAGCTGCCAGGAGAGGGAAGCAATTAACAATTAATACTCCTACCCAGCAGCAACACTGAGGAACCAGGACAATGACCAACAGGAAAAATGTCCATAAAAGTACAATAAGTGGCCTCCATATGTTAATAGTAACTGATAGATGTCTAATTGGACTTTAGGCCCACTCAATGGGAGGGAAATTATGCCTCGTACAACAATTCTAGACAGCTTCCCAGGGCTACTAAGCTCATAGATCTTAAAGGAGAATTTTGCTTCACCATTTTGCTTAGATCAGCATAATTCCTTACTACATCTTAAATCTTATCCTTATACCCACAGATAAATATAGCTACCTCCCCTCATCAAAGATGCTTTTCTTTACAGCAAATGGAAACCATCACAGAAAACCACAACTGGACACAAGATAGATATCAACAGATAGTGGGGAGCCTAGTCCCAACTGATATATCTGTATCACAGCTCCAAGCATCCAAGATTCAGAAAACAGTGTAGAAGAGGAGGTAGAAAGTTTGTGAGAGCCAGGAAGTCTGCAGTAAAACAAGCTCTCCTAGAAACTGGAACAACTGTAGTACCAATAGACATGCTAACCCAGAAGGAGAAAATGTTTACCCTGTCCTCCCCCTACTATGGGTAACTAATGACTTTGAGTAAGGGAGAATTAGCCTCCCTGGGTATGAGTTCACTAATTGGTTGTCCAGTAGAAAGGCGTCATCTCTAGAACCATATACACACAATCATCAAGAGCAAAATCAGTAGGATGTGTTTATATAGTTTGTGTATACACATGTGTGTGTGTGAGACAATAATAATCAAAGAAAATGGGCTATTAATTTGAGCACACAGGCATGGGAGGGTCTAGATAAAGAAAGGGGAAGGAGGTATGTGACTCTATTTCAACTAAAATACACAAAAATAGATTTAAAAGAAAACGACTAATAATAATTTTTTAAAAAGATCTAAATTTCCTCTTGAGAAGAGTATACAATTGGGCTGGGCAAATGGTTCCATGGTTAAGAGTGCTTGCCACTCTTCCAGAGGCCATCAGTTGGGTTTCTAGTGCACGTGTGAATAGGGGGATTACAACTGCATATAACTCTTGCTCCAAGGAATCTGATGCTGCTCTCTTTGGGCCTCTTACATGCTAAATGAAAATAAACTTTAAAAATAAAAGTGCCTAATTCAATTATGGACTTGCTTGCATATGTGCAGATATATTAATAGTTTTTTTTTCTATTAGGAAATCTAATAAGAATCAAAAAAATAAATAAAGAGGCTGTATACAGCTTTTGAAGACAGTAGAATAGCCCACAAGGTACAATGTGCTTTGGACTACTAGATATTTATATTTCAAATACTTTCAAAAATCATATTAGCTTTTGAAAACTCGATTTTATCCACCCAAATCTCACCTACCCCTCGACGACACCAGCCTTCCCAGGGTCTCGGGAGGTGGCCAACTGGAACATTCTCTGGACAATTGGCAGCTGGCATCAATCAGCTCATAAAATCCAACTTGTCAGCTAAAACCAGTAATATTTCTTAAGCAAGACAATCTGCTAAACAGCTTATGTCTTAAATCTATGAAAAACATTTGCAAAAACACATTTTGTGCTTGCTCTTCCTAAGCTCTGAGGCTGCAGATGTTTCAAAAACCACTACTCTGGAAATTGTCCCAGCCATCTCTTATCCGCAGAACTCGAGGACATGGTCTAGGTTCCATGGTTAGCAGTAGACCATACTCTGATAGGTGAAGTGGGAGCAGATTTCCTTCTTGTGCTGGGAAGGGGCGGGGGAGTCTTGCTTCATCTTGTGCATATACACAGCACTTTCAATTGACTGTGCAGCCAATCAATTCATCCTAAGTAAAAAAAGTGGGAGTGGGTGGGTAGGGGAGCAGAACAGGGAGGGGGGGAAACGGTATAGGGAACTTTGGGGATAGCATTTGAAATGTAAATAAAGAAAATAATAATTTTAAAAAGAATTTAAAAAAGAATATAGCAAAATGCCAAAAATAAATAAAATAAAAATACAACCTAATAAAGCCCTATTGGTTTTTGTTGTTGTTGTTGTTGTTGTTGCTTTCTTTTGGTTTTTCGAGACAGGATTTCTCTGTGTAGCCTTGGCTGTCCTGGAACTCACTCTGTAGATCAAGCTGGCCTCGAACTCAGAAATCTGCTTGCCTCTGCCTCCCAGTGCTGGGATTAAAGTCATGTGCCACCCCACACCCGGCTCACCCTATTGGTTTCTGACATGCCAAAAAAAAAAAAAATCACAGCAGTGCAGTCTAGCCAACATCTACTAACAGTGACCCTAGCAAGTAAAAAATTACATAGATTCTATAGATTTCCAAGAAACTGCAAAGCTTAGAAAATTAAAAGCTCTTGATCAAAGCACATCCCAAAGTTCAGTGCACACAGTAAGATGAGGGGCCTGACTGACCAAGCTCCAACTCTCCCCATTGCTTTTGTTTGCACAGAAGTCCAAGCTACTCTGTAATCATTCGCTCTTCAAGTTACCCAGGACTGTAGATAGCTGGTCCCCAAAGTGTCATCCACAAACAATGGTTAGATGAACACTCTGGAAGTCTTCTTGACATGCAACAAAGTAGAGGAATGTTTCAGAAAAGATGAAGGCACCTATTCACCATACCTCTGTTTAGTTATCACTGCTTCTCAATACTTCAGGCCACTGATATCAAAGAAGGAAAATATTCCATAGCCCAACATCAATCGCTGACGATACTTCTTCTCCCTGTCAAAGCAAGAACACACACAGATCCTCCTCTGACCCTTGCATACAGACTCCAGGGATCACTCGAGGAATCAACACACTATTTTCAGTGTAAGAGCCTCATGAGTGTTGCCTTGTGAACTTGAATCCACTATGTTTTGTATTATCATGAGTAGAAGGGTACATCAGGGATTAAGTTGTGACTCATGTGTCTCGATCTATCCCCCAATGAACTTTATGCATCACTAGCCTGATACATTCTGAACATACTCCCAGTTTTTCCTCAAAGCCTCTCCTTATCTTTCTACTTCCCTTATTTCAGTAAGTGGAAATACCAAAGGTCCATGCATCCAAGGGACACCACATCTGCCTCACCCTCACATCCAACAAATCAACTCCTCAAAGTTTTTCTTTTCAAATCGCTTTCAGATTTATTCTCTGTTCTAACTGGCATTTCCCTACCTAGTTCAAAGCCTTATCATCTTTCTTCTAACATACAGCAGTCACTTTTCAACTAAGCTCCTCCGCCAATGGGCTTGCAAGCAGCACATTTCCCTCTCCTGAACCTTTCAGTGAATCCTAATGCAGTGAGTGTGACAGCCTCAAATTACTTAAACATCTTAGATTGCAGCTTGAGGTTCCAGAAATAACTGAAAGCCAAATGCCTTTTAGAATCCAGCCTAGCAAGTAATATAACAGCCCATCTACCACTCTTGACTTCACAAAGTCAAAAACCCAACCACATTCAAGGGATAAGGTTTGGAAGGAATACATGCCAAGGAGTTTGCCGTCATATCTTAAAGCCACCATATCCACCTCTCTTTCATGTTGCACTCAAGAAAAACAGCTACAGATTCCCCAGATGTGCCTTGCGTATGCTGTTTCCCAAATGGAATATATTCCTTCTCTTTTTTTGGGCAGCCCTTTCTGGTTTCTCCAGGATTATCAAAACATTAATTCAGTGTGATACTTTCACCAGTCTTGCCTACTGGACTTGAATCCTAGTGCCTCTCACGGACACAGATCACACAGAATTTCATCAAGATGTGTTATCAGTAGACTGAGGGAAGAACGAGACAGCACTCATTCTTTACAAGCTCCCACCTGGTACTTGCAGAATCAAGAGCCCACTCTGAAAGTTCTGTTACTTAGCCTGAGAGAAAAATAAGGGAGAAGAAGGGTGTGACAGGGACGGGTTATAAAGAATGTTCCTGGGAGTAAAGACATGGTAGATTGATAGAATGAGCGTATTTCTGGTCTGAGTTAAGGACAAGATGGGCTCATTCCAGGATGCTCTACGTGTGGAATGTCATCTTTTCAGCTGTTCCAAGTTTGAATGACACTATTTTAAAAAGCAGCCATCTAACCTCAATTACTCCATTGCCTAATGCCCAAGAAAGAAAGATTCTTCATCTTGTTTACACTGGTAAAATCTAGCATCTGCAGCTCACCAAAGGGTACAAAGTGACAAATGATGCCTGAAAGCAGACCAGATCATGTCAGAAACACCAAAAACATGAGCTTCTCAAGCACACTGGATAGACACACACACACACACACACACACACACACACACACACACACATGCCTGATGTTATCAAAATGGGGAACATCAAGACTGCAATGTGACAGACAAGCTGATTAAGTCACCTGTCCATTTGTCACAAGCCTCAACCAGATAATTGTCACAGGGATGCTCTTGTGCTTCTGTGTCTGGAATCTAGCACAAGCTCATTTCTCCTGTCTCTGACACTTAGCCTGTATCCAGGTCTAGCCTTAGAACCTACATTTGCCATCTCTGAGCCTGAATTCCTGTGGTTCCTAAGACTTTCCTTTGGTGGCCTATTGACCCTTCCTTGCATTGTATCAGCTCTGTCTTTGACTTTAGCACAACCTGTAAAAACCCTACAGCCTCTTTAACTCTTTCTTAGTCATCCAGTAGTCTGTGTGTCTGTTTATTATTATGTGAAGTATGAAATGTGATCTGAGAGTGAATACCAGTTATTAAATTTGGAATAAAAGAACTGTGACTGGCAGCAGCCAGCAATGAGGGAAATCAAGAATACTTGGCAAACTAAAGTCAATGAAATTGGTCCAGATTGTGAATTTATTGTTACACAGTAAGTTCTGACTCTGTGGAAAGACACAGATATCTTCATCTATGTTGCTGACATAACATGCTCACAAATCCTGGCAAAGGGGGAAATGTAGGGCTTATGCCGACAAGCAGGAAAGCAAAGAAACTGAGCTAAATACTAGCCAGTATTTTAAGATAGAGGGTCACAAGTACATCCAGAACTGGTGAGAGGGCATGGCCAAAACGTTTGGGTCAAGTTAGACTCAGAGAGGGAGCCATGGTGGCATACAGTTGAGGTTGATCACCCCTGGTATATTCTTTTGGGTCTTTATTCCAGTCTTTGGTCTTTTAAGCTTGTATTTCTTATAGTTGCTTGTCTAGATATGAACTATTCCTTCCATAAACTCCTAAGCACACAGCTATTCTTATTTATTAAAGAATGGCTTCAAGGCCTGCAAGATGGCTTAGCAAGTATTTTAGCTTCATGTCTTGCTGTAATAAAACACCCTGACCAAAAGCAACATAGGAGATAAAGATTTCATTAAGCTGACAAATCCAGGCCACAATCTATCACAAAGGGACTCAAGACAGGAATTTGAATTCTACACTTTCAATTCCACACAACCTTACCTGAGTGTCTGGAAAGTTGGCTGAGGGCTAAAGAAAGCTTGTTGCTCATGCAGAGGATCCAGTCCCCACATGATTGCTAACAACCAAGTATAGCACCAGTCACAGGAGAATCTAATGCCCACTTCTAGCCTCCAAGGGCACTGTGTGCATGTGGTTCAAAGATATACATGAGGCAAAAACAAAACAACAACAACAAAAAAAACAAAAAACAAAAAACAAAAAATCAAAAACAAACAAACAAAAAAAAAACCCCAGACACATAAAATTTTAAAATAATAACAAAAATTTAAAAACAAACTAGCAATCAATATTACCTCCAACCAAGAAACTCAGGTCACAGCCAAAGAAATGTGGCAGAAACCATGGAGGAATATGCTAAATATCTGGCAGGTTTATGCTAAATTAGCTTTCATATATAGCTCAGGACCACCTGCCTAGGGAATAACGCATCCTACAGTGAGCTGGGCCCTTTCACATCAGTGAACAAACAAGACAACCCCCTACAGACATGCCTATAGGCACATTAATTTCTCAAATGAGATTCTCTTCCCCAACAATCTGAGATTTTATCTGATAAACAGTTAAATCCACTGATCAGAACAGGTGGTAGTATTTGCTATACAAGCCGGAAGATCTCAGCTTGATCTCAAGAACCCACAAAAGGATTTCAGAAGAGAAGTAACTCCATAAAACTGTCTTCTGATCTCTACGCATGGGTTTTGGCATGTGCTCTCCATCCCCTTATTAAAAAATCAAACACGTTATAGAGTTTATGACCCCTGGGGGAAAATAGGCTCCATCCAATTATAATTAAAAGATTTATTGATTAGTTCCTAGCAAGATGACAATTTCTGTTCAATAAATACTTTAATTATAACTGGACTGAGTCTATGGTCTTTTCTCAGGGACACACACACACACAAGAAAAAAAAATGTATTTATGCATATATATTTTTCTCTGAGTTCATACATTAATTCTACCACTACCTAATCTATAGTGCTAAGGAGATTAATTTTGTTTTCCCATCAATGAAAATAACAACATAGGATTGTTCATGACTAAAAAGAACACACCTGGAAGCTTCCATTCTGGAAGTTTAAGTCCAGATTGTTATTAATATAAGGGACATGGTGTCTAAGAGTTCAGAATTAGAATCAAACTACTAGGGTGAAAACATCTAACTCCTTGACTTCCTAGTTGTGTGAGCTTTAACATAGTGTTATGGAATTAGGGGGAAACTTGTCTGGTATACAATGTTACTAGGAAAGTTTAAGTCTCCTCTCAAGTTTCTTAGTCACATTAATAAAAGAATTTAAGAATAGACACAAAATGGAGCTTGAGAGCAGCTTTATTAAAATTACTAAATTTATTAACTTTTAAAAGATAAAGAATGTTCTCTAGAACTCTATGTCTCCTGCAGGAGGAAGTCGGAGAAGAAAGAAAGCCATGCCATTCACAAGCAGTATGTGATAGAAGGGTTTGCGCAGAGGTTGGGATAATCTCATAGAAAAGAAAAAGTTCAAAGCCCAAGGAAATGTGCCCAGGCTTTGACAAAAGAAAGTACAAGAGATAAAAGGAAATGGAGAGAGGCAATTTTTTCCTGAGTAATTAAAAAAAAAATGGTCAGAGACGAGCAGACCCATCCCTAAGTGACTTCATTAAAGGTAGGGTTTCTGTGATGGAAACAACATCATCTCATTAAAGGGATGATTATTCCTACCATCTCTTTGGCTTGGATTAAATCAGCCTTCCTAGGGCGTGAACTCTACCAAATGATTGGCAGCCTTAGCTGGATTAATTTATATTTGAGGCATCTAGGAATATTAAGCTCAAGGCAAGGCCAAAGTTGTACTCCATTCTTTAGCTTTCCTTAATGAGCCTCAACATAAGCCCCTGATCAAGGTGCTGAATTCCTCCAAGCCTTGGTTATTCCAACTGCGATCTATGTGCTAACAACAACAAACTAAAAGAACTATTAAGAGAATTGAGATTGTGTCCCCTTGTTATGTAATTGAATGCAAGTTGCTATCACCATTATCATCTAAAATTTGAATATATAAAAAATTTGCACAAGATTGCCCATGCTACAGGTTAACCTCAAACTCTATGTAACTGGGATAACCTTGAACTCCTGAGCATCCTGTACATCTGTTCTGGATGCTGGGATTCTAAGTATCTATTACACATCCAGTTTCAATAGTGCTAAGGATGAGCCTGGGCCTTCCTGAATGCTAGACAAGCACTCTCCCAACTGAGTTTAGGAAATGTCTTCTTAGGACTTTCTCAAGTGACACTCCTGCTCCTCTCCCTACCCATAAACAATGAACCAGGCCTCCCCTTCTCTTCTATGGGAAATTTCTACTTGAGTTTCATTTAAGGCATTAATTTTACTGCTAAGGAATAAAGAAGTATGCCATAAAAGGCATAATTGTGTCTTCTCCTGCAGACTATAAGGGAGTGGCACAGCATCCAGTATCTGATTATATGTCACACATGCCATGGTATAAACATCAGAACAGGAAGAAGCTGACTAAAGACAGCCATCTTGCTTCTTTCCACCCTTCACTTCTCAGTCATCTCTCACTTTCTACTTCCCGAGAATCTGAGCTCGGAGGTCTTTACAAACAGATATGCTACCTCCAGCCTGGCAGAATTAACATGGTGCTACTGTAATTTCAGAAGAATTCATAGCAAATTCAGACCCACTTTCTACCAAAATGATGAGAAGCCCCCCTTCTGACAGAAAAACGCTAGGTAAGATTCATCTCAACACTCTAGAGAACACCGAGATCGTGAGTCACAGTTAAACTGCACACTAAAGAATGGGTCTGATTACTCTGTTTACAATACATGCCTGGAGTACAATCCAGATGAACTGCTGTAGGTTTCCACTTGTACTCCATAAAGAAATGCATCTCTGGTGGTTTAAAGATGTTTTCCTTTACCTTGTGTTTATGTTGTTGGACATTGAAACCTATTATGTTTCCTACATTTGTATAATTATTCTTCTTCTATGTTCTACTGAACTTGGGAGTGCCACAAATGTTAAATTCTAAAGGAAAGTTTTGCAGTTTCTTCACATAAAATTGGGCTCCCCTCTTTCTAAGAACTCGTGCTAGCTGGTGCTTCAAATGTTCCTCAAAGGTGTTATGCACCTTGCTGCTTCTGCACACTGCAGACATTCCCATCTTCATAAAAATCTACCCCGCCACTTTTATGTTTCTGTGTGTTTGAACACAGTGTTCTTTATGTAAGTAATGAGTCCCATGAGCCATGAAGATGGAAGTACTACAAGTCGAGCGAAGGAACTAACCATATTTGGCAAAATTATTGGACAAGAGGAAATAATAATAGCCAACGAGATTGGTATTGTATTTGTAAGAGGTGGTATGGATTTGCCTGGGTCATGTAGGGACTTAAATGCACGGTTGCTACAATATCAGATGGGTCTATGGGCAACATTAAGTGGTGGTATTTGGTGAGGACTTATGGAATCATCCAAATCTGGCCCTCCAACTACCTCTTAGTGACAGGTTCACCCAGGATTACCAGGTTTCAAGAACTGTTATTAACAAGAGACACTTTAGCCTTCAAATCCCACTGTAGAGTCTCAGTGAGATGATCCATCCATCCTGTCCCAGAGGGTGTCTGAAAGTGCAGAGTCCAAACTCTAGGACAAATTTTAACTGGATCATCCCACAGAAGAAAAGTTTTTCCTTCAGAAAGGGAAAAGAGTTCATAGGAAGAAGGGTGAGAAAATACCTTTTGAGTCCCTAAAGGAAGCTTTACTCTAATGCCTCTCTCAGACCTTCTGCTGGAGTGAGAAAAGGGAAGGACTTTCAAGTTAGCTACTTTCTAGACTCATGGGAAGAGTTCATGCTTTTCCTACATAGGCAGCCATTTTGGGCAAGTTGGACTGGCGCATTCTCTTCTGGTATAAAGTATGGTGTTGCATTCATTGTGTTGACAGGTGAAGCAACAGGTTGAAATGGGTTGAGGTCAGAAAGTTCTCTGAGCTTTCTGGAAGGTCTGAGGGGCTGATAATACTGCCATTTGCCTACCACTTTGGATTATTTTACTTCATAGCTCAGAAAGAAACTGATAGCAACTGATGGAAAAATTATACAATTTAATCTGAATATACGGAATGTATAAATGCATGGAGGAAAAACAAGAATTAAGTAAAAAGAAATAAGAGAAAAGTGAAAAATCCTTAAGAATTATAAAAGTGTTTGTTTCACGTGGTGAAAAACTAGACAAGTTCTCTTTTAGGTTTTTTTATTTTTACTGATTTTTATCTATCTATCTATATCTATCTATCTGTCTGTCTGTCTATTTATGTATTTAGACAGAATAGCTCTATAGTATAGGCTATTCTTTTTTTTCTTTATTACATATTATCTCTATTTACATTTCAAGTGTTATCCCCTTTCCTAGTTTACCCTCTAAAAATTCCCACCTACCCCACCACACCACACCCCCACCAACCCACCCACTCCTGCTTCCTGGCCCTGGCATTCCCCTATACTGTGGCATAGAACCTTCACAGGAGCAAGGACCTCTCTTCCCATTGATGACCAACTAGGCCATCTTCTGCTACATATGCAACTAGAGCCATTAGTCCCACCATATATGCTCTTTGGTTGGTGGTTTAATCCCAAAAAGCTCTGGGGGTACTGGTTGGTTCATATTTTTGTTTTTTCTATGGGGCTGCAAATCCCTTCAGCTCCTTGAGTACTTTCTCTAGTTCCTTTACTAGGGGCCCTGGGCTCCATCCAATAGATGGCTCTGAGCATCCACTTATGTATTTGTCAGGCACTATCAGAGCCTCTCAGGAGAGAGCTATATAAGGCTCCTGTCAGCAAGCTCTTGTTGGCATCCACAATAGTATCTGGGTTTGGTGGTTGTTTATGGGATGGATCCCCAGGTGGGGCAGTCTCTGAATGGCCTTTCCTTCAGTCTCTGTTCTACACTGTGTCTCTTTAAGTCCTTCCATGGGTATTTTGTTCTCCCTTCTAAGAAGGATCAAAGTTTCCACACTTTGGTCTTCCTTCTTGAGTTTCGTGTGTTTTGCAAATTGTATCTTGGGTATTCTAGCTTCCACTTATCAGTGAGTGCATATCAAGTGTGTTCTTTTGTAATTGGGTTATCTCACTCAGGATGTTATGCTCCAGATCCATTAACTTGTCTAAGAATTTCATAAATTCAATGTTTTTAATAGCTGCATAGTAATCCATTGCATAAATGTACCATATTTTCTGTATCCATTCTTCTGTTAAGGGACATCTGGATTCTTTCCAGCTTCTGGCTATTATAAATAAGGCTGCTATGAACATAGTGGAACATGTATCCTTATTACATGTTGGAGCATCTTCTGAGTATTTGTCCAGGAGTGGTATTGCTGTATTCTCAGGTAGTACTATGTCCAATTTTCTGAGGAACCGCCAAACTGATTTCTAGAGTGGTTGTACCAGCTTGCAATCCCACCAGCAATGGAGGAGGTTTTTTTTTTTTTTTTTTTTTTTTTTTTTTTCTCCACATCCTCACCAGCATCTGCTGTCACCTGAGTTTTTGATCCTAGCCATTCTGAGTGGTGTGAGGAGGAGTCTGAGGAATCTCAGGATTGTTTTGATTTGCATTTCCCTGATGACTAAGGATGTTGAACATTTTTGGGGTGCTTCTCAGCCATTTGGTTTTCCTCAGTTGAAAATTTTTTGTTTAGCTCTGTAATCCATTTTTAAAATAAGGTTATCTAGTTTTCTGGAGTCTACCTTCTTGAGTTCTTTATATATATTGGATATTAACCCTCTATAAGATCTGGAACTGGTAAAGATCTTTTCCAAATCTGTTGGTGAATTCCAGGCTATTCTTAAACACACAAGCTTTCTGCATCCTCTGCACAAGCACTAGGATTACAAGTGTGTACCAACATGCCCAGATTCTCCCTTTGTAAATATATGCTTTAGACCTTAATAGATAAAATCATGATCAGTCACTGATTTCTTCTTACATTTTTTTTCATATTGCTGTGATAAAGTATCTTGACCAAAACAACTTAATGAAGAAAAGGTTTATTTGGCTTACATTACTCAGTGTACATTACATTACATTACATTACAGTCATCATGGTGGAGTTGGAAAGGCAGCATGAGTTAGTAGTCCAGAACTTAAGCCTAGGGAATGGTGCCACACACTTTTAAAGTGGTGCTTGCCACTTTAATGAATACAATCAAAATAATGCCTACAGACTTGCTCAGAGGCTGGTCTTCTGGGTGATTCTAGAACTTGTCAAGTTGACAATCAGAGTGGACCATCACAAATGATTGACAGGTAGCAGAACTTTATGTTCATTACTAAAAAGAAAAAGAAAAGTAGAAGAGGCATGAATGAATAATGTGGCACTCCCCCACTCCCCTGTCTTCCCACAAACACCAGCAGATCAAGCACACACCATAACTGTGTCACCTATGACCTATGGCCTGGTCACTTTTCATGAAGTCCTCCCTCATTAAGAAAGCTCTTTGGAATCATATGTGAATCCTCTGAGGATAACAAATAGAATCATGCAAATGCATGGAAATAGAATACATGGAACATAAAAGTCAAAATAAGAAAATATAAAGACAGGTACTAGGCCCTCACTAGTAGCTCTGATTTAGAGAAAAATAAATGTTCCAATGAATAAAATAAGTATCTTAAGAATTTTTTTCAATACCGTATTACTGTATTTCCTCATATGTTTAAGATTTTTTTTTAGGAAAGAGTTTATTTTATCTTATATCTTACAGTACATTATGAATGGTAGTCACGACAGGAAATCAAACATGAACTTGGAGGTAGGCACTGAAGAAAGAGGTCATGAAGGAATAGAGTTACTACCTTGTTTAGACTGATTTCTTTCTCCAGCTGTTCAGAGATAGCACTTGCAATAGTAAATTATAGTCAAGAAAATAGTCAATGATCTTTTGCCTACTAGACAATCTGATGGAGACAAAGACAAAAAACAAGTAGTTTCCTTTTTCACTTTGACTCTGGTTGGGCTATATTTGGGGAAAAAACTCAGAAAGAAAGAAAGAAAGAAAGAAAGAAAGAGAGAGAGAGAGAGAGAGAGAGAGAGAGAGAGAGAGAGAGAGAGAGAGAGAAAGAAAGAAAGAAAGAAAGAAAGAAAGAAAGAAAGAAAGAAAGAAAGAAAGAAAGAGAAAGAAAGGAAGGAAGGAAGGAAGGAAGGAAGGAAGGAAGGAAGGAAGGAAGGAAGGAAGGAAGGAAGGAAGGAAGAGTCAGAAAGATTTCCTCAAAGAACCAGCTCCTGGTTTTGTTCATTGTTTGTATATTTCTTTTTGTTTCTACTTGGTTGATTTCAGCACTGAGTTTGATTATTTCCTGACTTCTACTCAGGGTATATTGGCTTATTTTTGTTCTAGAGCTTTCAGGTGTACTGTCATGCTGTTAGTGTATGTTCTCTCCAGTTTCTTTTTGGAGGTCCTCAGAGCTATGAGTTTTCCTCTTAGCACTGCTTTCATTGTGTCACATAAGTTTGGGCATGTTGTGCCTTAATTTTCATTCTAAAAAGTCATTCATTTCTTTCTTTATTTCTACCTTACCCAAGTTATCACTGAGTAAGGCATTGTTCAGCTTCCATGTATATGTGGGCTTCCTGTTGTTTTTGTCGTTGTTGAAGACCAGCCATAGTCCATGGTGATCCGATACGATGCATGGGATTATTTCAACGTACTTGTATCAGTTTAGGACAGTTTTATGACTGATTATATGGCCAATTTTGGAGAAGGTACCATGAGGTGCTGAGAGGAAGGTATATTCTTTTGTTTTAGGATAAAATGTTCTATAGATATCTGTTAAAACCATTTGGTTCATCACTTCTGTTAGTTTTACTGTGTATTTGTTTAGTTTCTGTTTCCATGATCTGTCCATTGATGAGAGTGGGGTGTTGAAGTCTCCCACTATTATTGTTTGAGGTGCAATGTGTGCTTTGAGCTTTAGTAAAGTTTCCTTTACGAATATGGGTACCCTTGCATTTGGAACATAGATATTCAGAATTGAGAATTCTTCTCGGTAGATTTTTCCTTTGATGAGTATGAAGTATCCTTCCTTATCTTTTTTTGATAACTTTTGGTTGAAAGTAAATTTTATTCGATATTAGAATGGCTACACCAGCTTATATCTTGGCACCATTTGCTTGGAAAATTGTTTTCCAGCCCTTCAATCTGAGGTAGTGTCTATCTTTGACACTAGAGTATGTTTCCTGTATGCAGTAAAATGTTGGGTCCTGTTTATGTATCTAGTCTTTTTATTGGGGAATTGAGTCCATTGATATTAAAAGATAATAAGAAATAGTGACTGTTGCTTCCTGTTATTTTTGTTGTTAGAGGTGGAATTATGTTTGTGTGAATATCTTCTTTTAAGTTAGTTGAAAGAGGATTACTATTTTGCTTTTTTCTAGGGTATATTTTCCCTCCTTGTGTTGGTGTTTTCTGTTGAATATACTTTGTAGGGCTGGATTTGTGGAGAGATACTATGTAAATTTGTTTTTGTCATGGGATATCTTGGTTTCTCCTTCTACGGTAATTGAGAGTTTTGCTGGGTATGGTAGCCTTGGCTGGCATTTGTGTTCTCTTAGGGTCTGTACAACATCTAACCAAGATTTTCTGGCTTTTAGAGTCTCTCTTGTGAAGTCATGTGTAATTCTGATAGGTCTGCTTTTATATGTTACTTGACCTTTTTCCCTTACTGCTTTTAATATTCTTTCTTTGTTTTGTGCATTTGGTGTTTTGAATATTATGTGATTGGAGAAATTTCTTTTATGATTTAGTCTATTTGCAGTTTTGTAGGCTTCTTGCATGTTCATGGGCATCTCTTTCTTTAGATTAGAGAAGTTTTCTTCTATAATTGTGTTGAAGATATTTACTGGCCCTTTGAGTTGAAAATCTTTGCTCTCTTCTATATGTACTATCCTTAAGTTTAAGTTAAGTTGGTCTTCTCATTGTGTCCTGGATTTCCTGAATGTTCTGGGTTAGGACATTTTTGCATTTCCCATTTTCTTTGTGTCAATGTTTTCTATGGTACCTTCTGCACCTGAGATTCTCTCTTCTATCTCTTGTGTTATCTATGACTCCTGACCTCTTTCCTAGGTTTTCTGTCTCCAGGGTTTTGTGACATCTTTATTGTTTCTATTTCCATTTTTATATCCTGGAAAGTTTTGTTCAATTCCTTCACATATTTAGTTGTGTTTTCCTGTAATTCTTTAAGGTATTTTTGTGTTTCCTCTTTAAGGGCTTCTAGGTTTTTACCTGTGGTCTCCTGAATTTCTTTAAGACAGTTATTTATGTCCTTCTTAAAGTCCTCTATCATCATCATGAGATGTGACTTTAAATCAGAGTCTTGCTTTTCTGGTGTGTTGGGGTATCCAGGGCTCACTGTGGTGGGAGAACTGGGTTCTGATGATGCTAAGTAGCCTTGGTTTCTGTTGTTAAGCTTCTTGCGCTTGCCTTTTGCCATCTGGATATCTCTGGTATTAGCTAGTCTTGTGGTCTCTGACTGTGGTTTGTCCCTCCTGCAAGCCTGTGTGACAGCACTCCTGAGAGACAAGCTCTCTTCTGGCAGTATCTGGGTATGGAGCACAGTGGCTGCTTTTGATCTTTAAAAAACCTCTTATTATTGAACAATCAGAAGAATGTTTTTTGCACACACACACACATTCAAGGTCTTTCTAATTACCTTGTGAGTCATTGTCACTATATCACTGCAGCCTGGCCTGAGCTAGGAACCTCCTCCTGGCTTCCTGGGTGCTCAGGTTGCACCATCACACCTAGTTTAATTTATCTACTTAGAGTAGGAATGGTGAGGCACTGTCAACCATGCTTTGTGGTCAAGAACTTGTGTTCAGTTTTGGGGACATCATTGCCAACACCATGACAATCCTCAGGAAAACCAGAGTTGGCAGTTTGTGCTGATACCAGAAATAGCTTGGAAGTGTGTCTCACATGTCACTTGCCAATGAAACAAAATATTCTAAATTCTGTTTTCTGCTGCCTGGATCTTTAATTGAGGGAGTGACAGAAGGGTGGGTGCAACCTTCACAACATTTCCAGGTTTCCCTCCATGCTGCTTTGTAGCTGAGGTGGCCATGGAGCCTGTTCTTCTTGTGGGTGTCAGCCACCTGAGCAACAGGAGAATGGCATTCTGTGAAATGCATTTCCTAGCCTGGCACATCAGCAGTTGAAACTTCCTTTGAGACAGTTGTACAAGCCATCTGTGCAAGCTGGCTCTCTTCCTGACTCCTGGTAGCTACAGGAGGGAGGTGAGGAAATCCATTTGCTGAGGAAAACCAAGCAACATTGTATTAATTAAATTCACATCAGTGTTGTAAATATGCCCAGAGGCCAGGGCGATGAGTGCATTTTATAAATCAAATAAATGACTAATAACTTCTAGAGGTTGCTAAATGTAAGAATGTTTAAAGAATAGACATTGGCTGCATGAGGGATATTCATGTTAATTAAAACATACTCTGAAAGCATTAACCTGATTGATAATCTAAATAAAACTGTTTCTGGATGGATTTCCTTCTTTATGATTTTTTTTTTATTGCAATGGGAGGTAACCACATGAAAGTCATTCTCAATGAACACTTTTTTTTTAATTTCTCAAATTAATAGATTAAAAAGAAGTGGGGAGAGACATAAAACCTGCCATGGTTGTGATGGCTTCCATGTCGCAAACACTTGGCCTTTGCTCTTGTCTTTAGGACCTACCCTAAAAATGTCAGGAAATCAGGTAGAAAGGATGAAGAGCAAAGGGAGAAGATGGGAAAGAAAGAAAAGGAAAAGAAGAGAAAAGAAAAAAAGAAAAGAAAATATTAAAGGGGACATTTCAGACAATAGTTTGAATTCCTACCCATGTGTAGGAATTACCAAACTAAAGGGCAGTGTCCAGGGCCACCTCACTGTGACCCTTCCCTGAAAATGAATTATTTATGTTTATGGTTGAAACTACAGCAAAGTATAAATTAGATTTGGGGAAAGTGGAAGAGAGATTTTCTTGCAAACTTTTCAACATGTTATTGTCATTTCTAATTTGGAGGTTATTTGAGCTGGTTTCAACATCAGTTACCATGACCTGAGCACTCACCAAGCCAAGGCATCCTTCAAGATCTTGTGAACTCAAGAAGAACTTAGCTGGATTTTAAGCCAACAAAACACCTACTAAGAGAAACAGAAGTTAAGGAAGTAAGAAAAAAAAAGTGCCTTAATTTATTTTCCTTGAGTTGATAAAAGAACCCAAAACTGAGGCATGTATCTTTTCCCTCTACTGGTGTTCTGAAATAAGTCACAGTGAAGAAAAAATAAGATCATAAAAAGGGATAAATGAAGGAATAAAGGGGGAAAGGGGAGGAAGAAAGGGAAGGAGTGAGGAAGGAAGGAAGGAAGGAAGGAAGGAAGGAAGGAAGGAAGGAAGGAAGGAAGAAAGGTAGGTAGACTGGTTCTGAATGCAAACAAAGTTGTGTGTGTAGTTATAGTGATATAGATTGGGTAGAGAAATAGAGACAGAGATAGAGAAGTTATCGATACAGATATAGATGTATATAGGTAGATATAGATAGGTATAGATGGGGATAAATATATATAGGTAGGGATAAATAGAGATAGAAATAGAGATACATGATATAGATAGATAGATAGATAGATAGATAGATAGATAGATAGATAGATAGATAGATAGATAGATAAAGATTTTCCAAACTTAACAATTTTGTAAATTTTCTAGAACTCCTTAAGAATCACTTGGTTTTTAAAAGTATATGCCTAAATTGTCTATGTATCTGATTTTTGTCAATCACAATGTGGTTAGACACTTTAAGGGGTATGAAGGCTGGAGAGATAACTCAGTGGGTAAGAAAACTTGCTGTTCTTTAAGAGGGAATTCTTTCAGTTCCCAGCACCCACTTTGGAGTATTCACAGAAGTTGTAAATCCATTCCCTGGGGTTCCTATACCTTTAATAATTTCCCCAGGCACCTGCAGGCTCACTCACATAGCCACACTAAGATGCACACATAGGTAGAACTAGAAAATTATAAATATAAGTCTTCAAGCAAGGTTTTGGTCACTGGACTTAATTTCATGTTAGTAAAACAAAAAAGGTATTGCTAAGTATTTGGAAAAATACAATCTTTGAGTTGTGGAATGTCAACCACTAAGAAGTCATTCCATGCTGACTAGCCTTAAAGAAAGATCAGAAGTCCTTGAGACTAAGCTCTCCTCTTCCTTATCACAGGACATGACCAGCTGACACTAACTAAACACAGACTTCTAGTATCCACTATTCTGGTCCTGACTGTGGGGGTTCAGGGTCTGAAGTGGAAATTTCTGGTATCTTTGGAGACTTAGTTGTGTCATGTGATATTTCTATGGAAACTATCTTATGAGAGGATGTTTTTGCTAAAGCAAACTTGTGGGAGGATGTTTTGCTGAGAACAGACACATGATGTTTTTCTGGAAGCTACTTGGAAAAAAGCCATGTGATGTTTTGCTAGAGTAGACACTTGAGAGAAGACATGTTTGGAAAGGGTATAAATATAACCCAATGGACAGTGAATGACGCTGTGTGGTATTGGTTCCCCTTGCCTTCTTCAACGATCTTTGTTTGTGGTGACTTCTTAGAAAAAACCATAAAGAACACAAAGAACTTCTAATGTTCAGGTGTTCAGGTGGCTTCTTGCAGCCTCTGTGAACTCAGATCATTGGCAGAGCCTCTCAGTTTCTTCTGGGTCAAACTGCTGTTGCTGATTCATGATTGGTGTTTGCAAGTGTATCAAGATCCCTGCTGCTGATTTGTGTGAACTGAACTGCTGCTCTCCTGACTACGCAAATTGGGTTTGCCCCAAAGAACTATTTATAAACAGGACCACATCCTCTTTGCTCTATTAACCTTTCTTTTCCATTACCTCTGGTGGGTGGTGGGCTAGAAGGAAGGTTAAAGCATTTAAGTACACTTATTAACGTGGGTTTTGAAAAATCTAAGCCTACAAGGGTCCACTCTATTTCATTCTGTGGGCATGTAACGAAACTACTTTCTGGATTTCTATTCACACATCTCCTTACAGTGACAAGAACTGATAGTAGAGGTAGGGCTTCCACATGGTCTTCTAAACTTCTACAATAATGTTCCAGAAATATAGATATGCTTTCATGAGCAAAAGTATTTTCGGATTTATGATAATAGTCACAAAATTCAATGAAGAATTAATCTGGAAGTAATGTGCATTTTTACAAGTCAGATATAGTGGCATGTATGTGTCAACTAAGTAAGCACTTTGGGGACTTAGATATGAAGATCTTAAGTTTGAAGGATACCTAGGTTATATAGCACAACATTCAGAAGGAAATAAATTAGTTAAATAGAAAATAGAATTCAAAAGAATTTATAATATTAAAAGTAGAATTATAAAGATATATGTAAATATGCAGCATATATCCCACTTTTGCTATTAGTAGATATTTTTCTCTCAAGAAAATAATTTAAGAATTGGTTGGCTAAGAATGTGTCTGTACATAAAAAAGAAAACACTTATTAGGAGGTATTGAGCATCAGTGACTCTTTTGTTTAAGATGGGCTAGCAATTGATTGCTCTGAGATTTATTAAAATTCTTTATAGTCTTTGAGATTTTCTACAACAAAATTTGATCATAGTCACCACAGTTTTCACCTACACACACACACACACACACACACACACACTCACACTGTAAAATGGCATCTTCTAAGCATGACATGGCCGTTGTACTAATGGACTCACAGAAGCTATGACTACCTGCAGAAGATGTGCACAAGACCAAGCCAACCAACATTTGGACATAGATAGGTGATGTTATCTCCAGACCTTATTCCTTCCAGAGAAGCCAATGGCAGTTTATGGTTGCTGGGGGAGGGAGAGTTACGCTTCTTTGATGGTGTGGCCACTGGAAGGTTTTCCAGGGCCTAAGTATGTAGATTCACATCCATGCACTGCATGTGTGCAGCTCTAGTTGGATCAGTAAGTTTTCAAACCACTCCCAGACAAGCAGCCCACAGAGAACTTATGTTGGTGTTTGTTTTTCAGTGGAATTGTAACGAGATTTTGTTGCATGTAACTGGACCATGGGTTCACAAAAATGCCCCCCCAACCCCCCCACCGACAGAAAGTGGAGAAGCCAGAGGAACTTCTTCACTGCTCAGTCACAGATCAGTTCAGACATATCTGGGAAGTAATAACATAAATAAACCAAATGCCTGTGACTGATAATAGGCTCTGGTTTCTGTACGTCAGACTCAGTGGTTCTGCCAGTCCTCGACTACAATGAACTCTTTTTACTCCACAGTTTTGTTTTGTTTTTTTAATCTTCTCTCTTTGGTACTGGGGCTGCCTCCTACAGCCTTTCAGCCTAAGCCTGGGTTTTGATTTTCAAATCTAGCAATAAGCTAATAGCCCAGCCCAAACATATCTCAAGTAAGAAACCAACGTTGGATTTCTTTGATGTCATGATGCGCTGTGCACTTCTGGCAGAGAGGATAAAGTTATTGATATAAGGTATCCAGTCAAAGACATGTGTTTACAATTATAGCCTTCAAAATAGAAAGAGGCCTCATAACCATATCCAGGGGGACATGGAAATTACAGCATTAGCAAAGTGTGGCCAGAAGCCAATGGTTTGTCCTGGTTTACCTAATGAGCAGTGCGTTTCCACTCCAAATGTGGGTTCTATTTATAATAACATGAAGCTATTTTTCAGATGAACAGAAACCTAGGCATACCTGGCACAGCAACATAACTAGACTTGAGGATATTGAATTGAGAGAGTATAATAAGGTCTGGCACAAAGAAAAAGCTGCCTGGCAGAGAGCATGCTGGGAAAAGATGCTTGCCTATACATCAAGCAAAATGATGGTCTGCTGTGGGCAGAGAAGAAGCATGGCAGGATTTGGGAGGTAAAGTCTCTCTACTGCATTTGTTACCAAAGAACAGCTTCAGCAACAACAAGCCAGCTCCTCCAGTGACCTGAAAAGTTGACAATTTCCAGGCTTCATAGACAGGGTGTAAATGCTATGATGTCAAAGCCAGTGGTTCAGCAAAGGGTGGGCTCTCCATTTGATTCTGCACTTATAGCATTTGTAAGAAACTTATGCCCTGCCACATGTCCTGGCTCCTGCTCAAAATTCATTGCCTGTTCTGAATCAGGAGAGATAGAGAAAGAGAGAGACAGAGATGAGAGACAGACAGAGACAGAGAAACAGACAGACAGACAGACAGACAGACAGACAGACAGACAGAGGTGAGAGGCAAACACCTCAGAGATTACCAGCCTAGTACCTGATCTACAGGCACCACTGGGTCTCACTGGTTCTCACTGGCACTTAGTACATCTTTGCAAGTCGTGAGGGAGGAGAAAGAATATGAGGAGCTGTAGGACAGCAGAGTGTGACCGCTCAACTCAGCTTCACTGAAACTGGACTTGGAGGAGCCTGGCCCTTCCTATTTAGTGTTATCCTTCATTCTAGAAAGAGAACAACTCGGCGGTAGAGGAGCGGCACAGCTCAGGGAGCAAGGGTGAGGAGTGGGCAATGTTGTTCGTGGGAATTCCGTGATGAAAGCAGCCTACCTAGCTCAGGACAGGCTTATGGCATGGAGTCAGTGTGACTCAAATCCATCAAAAATCCTTAATTTTACAGAAAAAAGAAATTTCCCTTCTCTCCTTTGTGAGATAACAGCCCAATACTCCAGGTGTTCAGCAAAATCATAAACAGATACCCCTTATTACCTTTGTTAATAAATCTATTCATAAAAGCCACCTTCATTCTGTGCTGAAAATTTGCTTTGCCTTTACACAGAGCACGAGTGTTCATAGAGAGACACAGATATAAAACTAAAATTTTAAAAAGCAGCCTTGGAAGTTAGAAGCTACTTAAGAAGTTAGTATCAAATATTAATATTCTGAAATGGATACATCCTGCTCCAGAGAAATAAGCTGTGTGTGGTACTGATAATTAATCATTGTTGATATTACACCACTGAGGGTTGAGACTTTCAGTTAACTGTGGGCATGAGAAAAACTCCCTCTTCTTCAGCTTTATAAGGCAAAAGGCAATGTTGACACAGTGAGCAGTAGAACCACACAGAAACACGAGTTTCCTCACGAGCACAACTCAGGAGTCAAAAATCACTCGGACCTTAACATTCAGGAGGTCAAAAAGGATGTATCAGTCATGAAACTCACCCCGGGGTTTATCATCCCAGATTATGAAGTGGTAACACACCTTTGTCACAAATGTTTCATTCCTCTAATTTCTTCAAAGATTAAAAGAATCATAGCATTTTAGCATCTTGAAACCGACTCTGTAAATATCATCTAGTTTTCTTTCTCATGTTCCAATGTCACATTGTGTACAAAATATAACTGACAACAAGCTGTGGGCAGGAGTTCTATACTCCCATATATACTAAAAGGCAAATCGTAAATCCTGTAACATTTGAATGTACTTTGACCCTTTTCCCATAACTTACCAATTAAATTTGTTCGATGTTACAGGTAAAATGTCACACAATTTGATTCTTTTATTGGGTAGTGTTGTTAATATTTCATTCACTAAATGGCACATACCTCACATGTACAGAGGAATTATTCCCTCTCGTGTGGACCCTTGTTCTCAGTAAAATAGATTTAGAAATCATTCTTGTTGTAGTAATTACCCTAAAATTCATCAACATAAATGTCATGGAATTAGGAAAATTGAGGGGGAGATGCAGCCCAGTTGTTTTCAGGGCAAGGAAGGAAACAGGCTTCTGCTGACTGGAAGGTGAGTGGCCTGGATGGGAGGCTACAAAGGTGACTTAGCACGGTGCATATGCAATCTGCACACAGGATCTTTGTCATAAGTTGTAGCTATGGTTGAGAGAAAACAGAAATATCCTGGAGTGGAAGGAGAGGGGCTCCTTGGTCGTTGGTCTATGTGACTCCATTTAATGTGTCATAAGCAATCACCAAAAATAGATTCCTTTGGTTGTGTTTTATGAAAAATATAAGGAGAGAAGAAATATATTTGGTGGATGTGCAGTCAGGTATCAGGGCAGGAGGTGCCTCCGCAGGTCCATGTTGAGGTATCTCTTCCCACTGAGGGACCAGCCATAGGACAGTATAGTATAGAATAGAGTTTATTCAGGGTATGGGTAGGGGAGCTGAGGGAGTAGAGACAGAGAAAGGAAGAGAGAGAGAGAGAGAGAGAGAGAGAGAGAGAGAGAGAGAGAGAGAGAGAGAAGAGGAGTAGAGACCAGTCATGAGCCCTGGGGCGGGGACGGGGGGATAGGAAGAGAGGGAGAGCAGAAGCAAGAGGACAGAGCAAGAGCAAGAAGGCAAGAGAGAGGAGGGGGCAAGCAGCCCCTTTTATAGTGAGTTGGGCAAACATAGCTGTTGCCAGGTAACTTTGGGGCAGAGCCTAGACTAAATGCCAACACCTTTTTCCACCAGTGTTCTGAGACTCATTCTTGAGTTTCAAAAAGTCAAACCCATGTCTTCTGGGACCATTAGCTTTTGCATAAGGAAGAGCTTGGAAATTGCATTCCTAACACATCCCCTTTAATGACTGTGATGGCCAACTGAAGAAAACTAAAAATACATGAAGCACTTTGATGCATTATTATATAGCCTTTTTCTTGGGCTCATGCTGCTGTGACTTCCTTACTATGATGAACTGTTCCATGGAACTAAAATAAACCCTTCCTCTTATAAGTTAGTTTTATCAGAACATTTTGTTATGGCAACTAAAAACAAAACTTAGACAAATGTCCACTTTCACCAAGCCACATGTGTGAATGCATGTGCACACGCACTTGCACACATACACGTTATCCCATGTGACCATAGCACCGTGATATGAAATGTGCAATACTGCAGGGAACTCTGCTGAGGCAAAGACACATCCTTTGGTACTACCCTATCCAAATTCCACATTGTTTGGAACAAACTAACACTGGCTCAATGTTGTTGTTTAAACCAAATAATCTGTTCTGTGTTTGTTCATTCTCTTGAAAGACAGTATTTTTAGGACAAGACATGAGAGCATCTTGAACTCATGTGGAATGAGATGGATAATGATATCATCAAGTACATGTTTCTCTGTGCTCTAAATAGGAGTTCATGGCAAGCATTTGGGAACTTCTGTTGCTTGTAGAATCCTCATTAAAGTCTAGATTCCTATTGTTTCAGAGAGGCACAAATCAGGAAGAGGAGACCATCTGGAAGTCTGTCCACTGGGTATCCATGGTTACATATATCATATTTACTTTAAACAGGAAAAGCGGTGGCCTCTGCAAAGAGCAGTTAGCCCCTGGCACAATGGAAGCTCTAGTAACTTCATCGCAGTAGTCAGATTTCATCCAGAAATCTTATCCTGACTGAAAACATCCATCTTCCATCTACAAAGCAATAACCAATACCTCTTTGGGGTTACTCTTCCTAGAGTTCTTGGCATGTGGTGAGTGCTTTTCTGAGCATAGTTCTGCATTAGTGAATTTGATTCTTAAATCAAGTAAGGAAACTGAGGCCCTCTTACAAATTTACCCAACCAGAAAAGGGGAACTCTGGGGCCTGAGCTGAGTCATGCTGGCTGTAGGAGTACAATCACCTTACACAAAGCAGCCCCTTGGCTTTCAGGTTGATATACCTGTTAATTTAGGATAAGCTTTGCTAATCCATAGTCCAAATTCAAGACTAACCCTCTACAGTAGGCTCCCCTTCTTCTGCTCAACTCTGGATAGTAAAGAGATACAAAAAGCACAGTTAGAATGGATAAGATAAAAAACTCAGGTGACAGCAGACGCTGGTGAGGATGTGAAGAAAGAGGAACACTCCTCCATTGCTGGTGGATTTGCAAGCTGGCACAACCTCTCTGGAAATCAGTCTGGCACTTCCTCAGAAAATTGGACATAGTACTACCTGAGGACCCAGGGGGAGGGGAGGGAGCTTCTGGGGGGCAAGGAAGAACCTGGAAAGGGCATAGCATTTGACATATAAATACCTAAGTGAGGGCAGGAAGGGGTTCTCAGACTCTAGATCAGTGCTGGTCTCAGTGGTGATATCTAGTCCTCCTGTGTCTTTAGATGTCTGCTTCTTGTACTGAGGTTTCCTGTCTACAAGTAGGAACTCACTTCCTTTTGACAGTTCTGACATCATAGTTACATAGTGTCTGATGTACATAGATTTACCATTATCTGAACTGCTCATAGTGAGCTCTAACTCTAAGGCTTACCAAACTTGAATTCAGTCTCTTCTTATCCCTCACAACTCTCAGCCTCCTGTGATGGCCACAGGAACATGGGTGAACCAGATCTTCTGTCTGCCTTGCTTGACCACAGAACATGGAAGATGCATCTCAGCTTCTCTGGTTGCTTTCATTCCTGTTGATTCCAACCATGTACAAGGTCCTCTATTTATACTCCTGTGAAGGAAGTGCAAGGCCTCAACTGCAAAAGCTGCAGAAGAGTCTGATGATCACTTACCAGACCCAAAGAACAGTGTGGAGAACCTGGTAGGGTATGGGCCAGTGACCAGATGCTTCATCTTCTTGTTCTCTTCTCTCTGGGGTAGGAAGGGCTTTTTCAGTCACTAGACAACAACAATACAACAACAACAACAACAACAACAACAAATCTTTTCTTACCTCATTCCCTTTGCCTTCATCACTGTGAGTCATGATGGTCCAATCATATCTCTCTTGTTTTCAGTTCTTACCATTCAACACATTTGACCTTTGCAAATATCATCATTGGGCTAGCTATGTTTTAGTTTTGTTTTGTCATCATGAATTGGTATTAAAAATCCTATACATACTGTGTAGTTCCTCCATGGGCTTTTATTCTGAAGCACTCAATGCCTTTCGGTCTCAATAGGTGAAAGTAGCAAGAAATGACAGGAGTGGAAGGTGCCACACACATTCACCAGAGGACACTGGTCAGACAGACCTCTCCCAAGACTTCCTTATGTGCTATAGCTAACATAGAAATGGGGCGATAAGGTGATTTTTAAACAAACTGAACTCCACATTAAAGGTTCATTTGGTACACTTTTCTCACAATTTCTCTCTTATTCAATTGTTTAGAAAGTATTAGTATTTATAGACAATATTTTTTTCTTGGTTTACCACTGAGGCAGGGAATTTGGAAACCATGGCCTTCCATGAAAATCCTTTTATAAGAACTGTAGCTGGGCATGGTGGCACATGCCTTTAATTCCAGCACTTGGGAGGCAGAGGCAGGTGGATTTCTGAGTTCGAGGCCAGTCTGGTCTACAGAGTGAGTTCCAGGACAGCCAGGGCTACACAGAGAAACCCTGTCTCGAAAAAACAAACAAACAAAAAATACAACAACAACAAAAAACTGTAAATGTGTATATTTTTAAGAATTATTTTTATTTTAAGTATGTGTATACATCCCTATGTGTAGGGATGGATGTGCACATGAGTGCAGGTACTCACAAAGGCCAGAAGAAGGCATCAGATTCCCCTAGAGCTGGAGTTGTAGGTGATCTGACATGGATGCTGCTATCAAACTCAGGCTCTCTGCCAAAACAGCAAGAGATCTTAATGGCCACCCCATTTCTCAAGCCCCAAATGTGAGTATTTAATAATAACTTACTTCTCTATTCAATAAACATATGCAGTTGCTGTGTGCTGGAATAGCACACTATAAATAAAATGAAAACATACATTGTTGTTTTGAAAGTTACAATAGATCAGAGGCAGCATACTGGATAAACAATTGCCTGCAATTCTTCCATGTGGATAAAGAAAGATGATCTTGCAAGACCCAAGGAACAGTGAGCAGCTTGTTTTCCAAGCACAATGAAGACTCAGGTGGAAAAAATGCTGGTGTGGGTGTGTTATGGAGAGGGAAGAGAGGCAGCAGACAGAAAAACTGAAGTGGAGAGCATTGAGCACATTAGCAGCAGCCTGAAGGTTTCACATTAAAGATTCCATGTTCATCTTATATGGATACCCAGGAGCCACTGGACTGTTTAACATGAAAGAGTAATGTGTAAATCATGAACTTAAAGAATTTTACCATGACTACAGTGGGAGAATTAGATACAATGGAGGCAAAAAGTAGGCACAGCAACATCATTTAAGGAGAATTTCCTAGGTGAAAAGTCATGGTAGCTTAGAAGTCAGTGGTGACCTAAATAACTTTAAAAGTCCCACAGTCTTTACATATTCTTAAATTTTCAATCTCTTTATAATATCCATCTCTTTTAAAATTCAAAGTCTTTTTACAATTAAAAGTCTCTCAACTGTGGGCTCCACTAAAACAGTTTCTTCCTTCAAGAGGGAAAATATCAGGGCACAGTCACAATCAAAAGCAAAAATCAATCTCCAACAGTCCAAGGTCTGGGATCCAATTCACGATCTTCTGGGCTCCTCCAAGGGCTTGGGTCACTTCTCCAGCCATGCCCTTTGTAGCACAGGCGTCATCCTCTAGGCTCCAGGTGCCTGTACTCCACTGCTGCTGCTGCTGCTCTTGGTGGTCATCTCATGGTACTGGCATCTCCAAAACACTGCATGACCCCTTCAGTCCTGGGCCTTCAATTGCAACTGAGGCTGCACCTTCACCAATGGCCTTCCATGCCTTCTCACAGTGCCGAGCCTCAGCTACTCTGCATGACCCCTTCATGCCTTCAAAACCAGTACCACCTGGGTGACCCTTACATATTACCAAGTCCCACTGCAGCAGGAGTACAACCTTGGCTATCTCTGGAACACAGCCTCTTTGTGCTTTCAGAAAACACTTCCCAGAAGTTGTCACCTCAATGATGCTGGTCTCTTCTTAATCACCGCTAATTTCTTAGCTCCAGCTAACCAGCATCAATAGTCCCAGTAATGTAAAGTTTTCCCAGTGATGGGGAAAAAAGCAGTCTAAAATTTTCTTTATCTATTTATTCATCTACTTATTACTCATTTGTTTTTGCTTATTTATTGAGATGGGACTGAAAGACCCACAACGTGAGGACTCCCCCACATTCTGACTCAGGAGAGGCGACACCCCAAATCACCCACAAGAACCGGTCTTGCTGCAAACTGCAAGAGGATTTTTTATTCAAGAGTGCTCTGGGGCCCACAGTCATACACCACGCAGGGGTAGAGGTCTGTGGCACCCCGAGTAGTTGGATAAGGGGGTATTTAAAGGGAGAAACCACAACTCAATGAAGTGGGGAGGGCGTTGTTGGAAAATACCAAAGATACCAGTTAAGAGTCCCAAGAAAGTGCAAAGTCACAAGAGTCTCAAGGAATACCTGGTAATTGTGCAGGTTATCTCTCAAGACAGTTTCTAAGAGCCCCTAACAATAGCACATTTGCATAGCAGGTTCAGCAATGGTCAGGATGACCTTCAATGGTCAGGGTGACTTTCTTTGAATGAACACTCTTTGAACCCAGGAAGCGGGTGGGTGGAGGAATGTCGCTATCTGTTTTATGATTAGCATACCTTGAAGCAATGAGTCACAGAGGTCACATTCCCAAGCCTGGGCCTAAAGGCCTAGAATTTTGTTTTTACTTTGTTATGCTTTCAGGACCTCAAATTACAATGTGGAGTGCTCTAGTTTATGCAGCTTAAGCTGACCTCAGGTTTGTGGCACATCCTCCTGCCTTGCTGAAATCATAAGCATACAGCATGTCCAGTGAGATTAAAATATGTTTAGTAGAACAACAGGGCTTGGTAACAAATGTGATATGAGGAATAAAGGAAAAGATGTGAGCAGTGAGGGGAGGAACCGTAGCTATCCTTCTCCCCATGTTTTTCCCGTGTGGTACAACCCTGATGCGAGCGGGGAAAACAGAAATGTATTGACTGATAGATGATAGATGATAGACTGATAGATAGACTTAGGAATCGACTGGATATGAGCAATGATGTGACCAGTGAGGGAAGGGAAGGAGCCATAAGAGTTCCTGTGGTGTCTGGGTTGGATTCTCTCTCTCTCTCTCTCTCTCTCTCTCTCTCTCTCTCTCTCTCTCTCTCTCTCTCTCTCTCTCTCCTATGTCTATTAAGTTTTCAATAATACTATGCCTTTGATCAGTGCCTGTAAAAATAAATTATATATCCCCCCCCAAAAAAAAGCTTTTACTGTTGCCACACACACTGGGAAATGCCATGAACTCAGGTCAAGTCTGCTTGACAGGCTGAAAAAGTCTGAAAGCACTCACGAGGAAAAGAGTTCCAAGGAAACTCACCTCCTGGAGCTTTGGCGTTCTCATTTACCCATATACTCATACCCTATTCCTGCATTAGTCTGGTGTATGGAAAAATTCTGTTACAGTTAAGTCTCCCCAGTGTTCCAAGGTCCCAGAAGCCAAGCTTAGAATCCTGTAAGAATGCAGTAAGGAAGTGAACCTATTCAGTAACTAATTAAGCATTACAAAAGACAGAGCCAGTAGCTCAGAGCTGGTCTACAAAATATTTACAAAGGACAGTAACAAATCTCACCCAAACAAGGGAATACCAAAATAGAGTCAGGGAATCCCACTGAGATAGAAATCTTCAGTACAGGCTACATTGCATATTAGAAGCAAGTTGGTAAATTCTTCTGACAAATGGAGAATCTCTGGATACTTAAAAGTTACACTCATATATGAATTTAGCAAGGCCTAGGAAGTAGGGGGTTTGTGATATTTCATTATTCATGAGGACTGCCAAGAACAGAACCCCCTGGTGCTGGCCTTCACAAGGTTCAAAGGTATAACACTAGAGTGAAATCCTTGCCTGTCACTAAGCTGACCCTAGGCAGGACTGCTTTATCTTTACTGTAAACATTTACCTGGTTCCTATGAGTCCTTTTGAAGTCATTCCTTTGTTTTGTATCAGGTAACTTTGATGTACCCTGCCTGCTGTGACTTCTGACCCCTTGTATTTTCTGTACTGTATAAGATTGGTGTTCACTTTGTGAGAATACATTCAGATTCTACACAATCTCACGTGTTGATCTGTCTGTCACCCGCTGACTCCTTGTCCACCTGCCCCAGAGACTCGTTCTACGCAGACAAAGGGACCCAGAGGGTCTGCGGCATACTATATCTATAAGTAGCATAAAATCAACCAAATAGCTAACATTTTATGAAACTAAATATATTGGGCTTTTTATAATCTCTAAATATTCAAATACAATCTAAGAGCTATATTCTTTTCTATTTAAATATATAATGCTCACAAAATAGGTTAGTATAGGTAGTCATAAAAATTCACATTAGTGGTTTTCTACATTGACAAATTCCAAATGGCAGAAGGAAGAAGAGAAAGAGGACCTTCAGAGAAATGAGAGATTATATCTGCAAAAATGATTCCTAGATGACTCATTTGATAACTGAAACCTCTCTCAGACCTCTCCTCCTCAAAGGAAGTGATGATCTGAGTGTACAGAGCCCAAAACAGATCCCCCAGGTGCCAGATCAGAGACTATCATTCAGGAAGAAACCAACTGAAGCTTAGCAATAGAGACACATGAATCCTTCAGTGAAGAGAACTCCCTTATCTCTCATCTGATTTTCCTTTCCAAGCCATGATTTCAAAAAGAAACAATAAAACATGCATGCTCACATATATGGTAAATGTCCAGATGTAATATAAGAGCCGGGAAAGCTTCTATACACCATGACACCAGAACATGGTAGGCAGAGGCAAGAGGATTGCATCCTCAAGAGCTCCACTGCTCTATAGTAAGACTCTGTCTCATATAATAGTAATAGTAATAATAATATAATAATAAATTTTAGGTGTGATATAATTGTTAGCATTTTACTTTGTAATATACTCAGTAGACTAATGTGTGTATGCATATATGCATATGAAGCTAGATCCTGATACCAGACCTGCCCAGTAATCATTAGAAGAGATGGGTTCCCCAGTTCTTCACCAGGGAACCATAAGCAAGTATACAACTTGTATTTCTGTCGGCACAGTTCAAATGTAAGCCCTGTGGTCCCTCTTCAATGAAATGGGTGACACCGCCCAGCCACACCCACATAGGAATCGTGAGGTTGCTTCCCAGTACTGATGGGGCGCTGTTCCCCTCTTCACAGAGGAGAGTAGAGGTTTGGGAGTTACAGTAATGGATCACTCTTCTTCAGGACACAAGAAAAGGCATGGCAAATTCTCCAACCTAGTTTCTTATTCTGTCCCTGCCCTTTGGTAACTGTTTTTCCAATAAACTACCCTGTCAAAAATACAGCCTTTGACAGGTAGTTCTAAGTGAAGGATGGAGGTGGGAAAAATATTCTTATCTGAAACTTTCTCAACTTGGAATTACATGACAACAAGACCATATATTTAGCTCCTAATATGGTTGTAATTCTGTGCCTGCTGTGAAAACATGGCTGCTAAACATGAAAGTGAATCTATTGATTAATTGGATGATAAAAAAATCTTAATATACTCCACCTACGAGGGATAGATAGGCAATTTATGTCATATCTGAAAACTATGCTGCAAACCCTTTATTTAAGTCACAGATTTTGTTAAATTGTGCTCTCTTCAGCAAGCTTTCTGATGCCAATGCCTCATGAGTTTGGGGGTAACAACATACACCATTTCTCCACAGCAGTGACAGGACATGATCTGTCTAATTTAGAGAGGTCATATTTCTTAACCAAAAGTAAATGAGGGAAAAGTTAACTCCCATGAAAATGTATAGATTTATTCTGTTCTGAAGGGGGAAAATGCAACTGAAAACCCAAATAAGTATCAAGTATCCCCATTCTTTTGAAACTCCTAGTCACTATATACCATATGTCTACTCGTGGAAAATTATGTTTCATATTTTGTTTAAAACATAACAGCAGCTTTTACTCTCTCAAAACAGCATTTACTCTTATGAGTTATCCAGAATAAAAACTTCCCTTGATGAAGGTCAACCTACAATAAAGTTCTAAATGTTAACATTAAGTTCTTATTTTTGTTACTGTGGACAAAAGAAGGGGGGAAACTATTTAATTGGTCTTAAAATGGAAAATATATAACCTTTCCACAGTCATGTAACTTAAACCCAAATAAGCATTTTTTTTCAAGCTTTCCCCCAAGAAAATACTAAAGGACGGCTGTGCTGCTAACATGACTGCAATAACTTTTAAATTATTACAGAGCAAATTCCAGACAACAGCTCTTACAGCCCTGTTCAGATTATACAGTTTCCTCCCAAGGAATTCAAGGAGACGCCATGACACCCATTCATATTATTTACTTCCAGTAATTCATCCTCATGTCCATTGCATGAAACAAAAATAACAGAAGCCAGTATTTATTATAAAATAAACATCCAACATCAGATCTGTCTTTCTAATTCAAGGAGACACTTGATTGACAGATAAGCAACAGAAATCATCCATGAGCCATAACTGATCATGATTATTCTATCATTCTCCAAATCTTGATCCATGTCTCCTTTCACCTACTATTATCCAAACCAGAAAGGAGGTCTGTCTGTTCCAGCTTTTGTTGAGTTCTTCATTCTCTGCCCAGAGCCTTTTATGCTCCATCTCCCCCTTGTTGGTACACCTTGCATCTGCTCCTATGTCCTTCATATGATCCTTCTTACTGCCTTCTAACCAGGAATGGCAGTTCTAAGAAATTTCTTCCAAGGCAGTAAAAAAGCAACATCAAATTTTAGGTAGTTTTTAGTCTCTATAAGGCAAATTCTCTGATTTCCTTTAGAAGAAATAAAAATATTGACCCACATAAACTAAGAACTCACATATTTCCCTAAGAAATTTGTTGCAGGCAAACTTGTGTATGTGTGTGTTTTGGGGAGGTGTAGAGGTCAGAAGTTTACCTCAAATGTCTCCTTCAATTTAGCTAGATGGGCTGGACAGCAAGCCCCAGGGATTCACCTTTCTTCACCTCCCCAGCAATGGAAGCATGGGTATATACTGGTACATCCTGCTTTTCTTTTACAGGTACTGGGGTTCAAACTCAGGTCCTTGCTTGCACTGCAAGCTCTTTACTGATTGAGTTGTCTGTCTCCCAAGCCAATGCAAAATACCCTCAAATATCTCAGCATAACTAAAACTCCCTCCCCTGCCATCTTATAAGTTCTTTAAGAATTTCACATACTGTATTTGATCATATTCACTCCCCTACTCTCAGATCCACAAACACACACGCCCACCTGCTATCCCTCATCAGTAAAGCTTTCTTGCAGTAGATGAGGATTAATACAGAGAACCCTGATGGGGCATGGTTCAAAGACTGGGAGACTGTGGTGTACTCAGCTCTAAATGAGACACGCATATCATTGAGAAGAATTTTAGTGATAAATTGCTCTGCTCCATTGCCTGCAATGTATCAGAGTGTGTTCGGTGCCATCATTTCAGAGTGATGGCAGTGATTAAAATAAAAGACAGAGCTCACCATCACTATCTTAATGAAAACTGTTCATCACACTCAATTCCCTGGTGCCCCAGGTTGGAGAAGTTATTTCTATCAGAGATAGCCCAGCTTTTAAGAGAAAGCACATCCCAAAAATGACTGTTGCTAGTGACTATTTGGTTGACATCTTGGAAAGTTTCAATAGTTTACCAGTCAGAATGTACTTTTACTTTAAGACTTCTCACTAAGAAACTGGAGAAAGGGGCTCAGTGGAAGCCAGTTTATAGCTATAAGAACTCAAGCTTGTATGTCCATAGGATAATGGGGAAACTGATTAGATCTGATGGTATTTCTGAATCATTTGTAGGACATGTGAGGAAACAAATTGTTCTACAGATCTGGTTCTTATTAAGCCCTTCTCTCCATCTACTTTGGAAAACACACTTTGACTTATTGTTCTCTAGATGCCAAGGGGACAAAGGATATCACATTAATTACAGGGTACTTATTTCATCCGTTATTGGAGAATCACATCTGTGAGTAGATCTGTTGACACTGTCAAGGCATGCCCAGACCTATACTATCTGTATCCTTTAAAGCCTGTGGCCTGTATTCTGTCACAGCTCACAAGCTGACAAAGGAAAGTTCTAGAAATCACAGATCCATAGTGTTTGTCAAGATGTAGAAAAATCTAATTGGAAGGATGTGAAGTGATGGGCAAGAAACGTTTTTAAAAGAAAGTAATTAGTGATGGTTTCCTCTACCACAAATCAGACCACTTGCACAGTCAGCAAGTGAAGCAGTATGATAGCAAGGCAGGAAGTGAAAGCTAGAGCAACAGACAAACTGGTAACCCAGAAACAGAGGAAGGTGTACTTCATGTGTGTGTACATGTGCGTGTTCATGTTTGTACTGTGTGAGAGTGTGTGTTCACGTGTGTATATATGTGCTTGTATATGTGTGTGCATGTATGTACATATGTGTTTGAGCTGTGTGCATTCTTTGCATGCACATGTGTATGCTGAGTGTGCATGCATGTGTATTGTATATATGTACTGTTCTGTATGTACATGTGTGTAACGTGTACACATGTGTGTATGTATATGAGTATGTATATTGTGTGTACATGTACGTCCATGTAACTGTGTTGAGTGCTTTACATATGTATATTTGTATGGTGGGTTTGTCTCTCTGTGTGTACTGTGTGAGAGTGTGTGTGCATGTGTGTATTTGCGCTTGTATATGTGCTTTCTATGTGTGTACATATGTGTTTGTGCTGTGTGTGCACAAAGTGTGTGCATATTTTTATGCTGGGTGTGCATGCATGTGTATATATGTACTGTTCTGTATATACATGTGTGTTATATGTGCATATGTGTATATGTGTACTTTGTAAGTATATGTTGTGTGTACATATATGTGCATGCATGTGTGTTGTGTGCTTTGCATATGTACATATATATTTGTGCTATATGTGTGTGCCCTGTGTTTAGGGTAATATTTCAAATCATAAGGAAAAAGCAGTCAATAAATGGAAATCAGAGATTCCATATAAAATTAGTATAAAATAAATTTCAACACTCATATTACCCTAAACAGATATATTTACTAATGAGCTAAAGAAATAAGCATTTTAATTGTGAAGGCATTAGACTTGAAAGAAGCTATGTGTACTTACCTTTCTTATACTTGAAAATGATGTAAATCAGGTAGCTATGAATGAATTCTCAAAAAAACTGTAAATTTAAAGAATATATAAACACAGGTATATACAGGGAACAGTACATATATTGCCATGCATGCACACTTAGCATACTCACGTGAACACACAGCATGCACACACACAGCATACACATGTACACACATAGCACACACATATACAAGCACACATACTCACTAGAAGGCACAAACATATTCTCCTGTGTTTTGACGTAACATGTTCACAGAATATGTACATTAATAAATAGCTATATGCTCTTAAATACGTGCATGTGGCCATACCTCAGGGGCAGTCATAACTGAGATTCCAGAAACAGATCTGTACCTTTATGGTTAATGAATGCAGTGAAGGAAAAGAAATTTTATTTATTTATTTATTTATTTATTTATTTATATTTAGCTTTCGATGAGGAAAAATTAAACTTCTTTATTTTAAATCCCATTGTGCTTCTAATTAAATTATCCTGCTTATATCAAAAGTTAATGAAAGACAAGCATATATCATTTCACCAACTTCTATTCTTGCTAAAAAAAAAGAAAAAATTGAACACATAAAAATGTCTACAATGAAGAAACAAACACAAATACCCAGTGTTGCCAGTGGGCAGTTATTTATTTACTGATATTTGAAAGACAGCACTTAAGGCACAGAGAGATCAAAACAAAACTGCTTTCAGATTAAGAAATTAAAATACAAAAAAAAAATGTCTTTAGGTCTTGAGGTATGCAGCAGAGCTCGGTGGCACAGGCTTCAGATCCAAAACCATCATCACAAAGTCCCTGCAGTTACTTCATCCACACGGGCTCCAAATTACACTTCAACTGTTGCTGTTTTTAAGTTATCATTTTAAGAACCCTGCTAGAACAATTACTTAACCCTGTAGTACCTCACTCAAAAGAGAAGCAAATCCCCATTTGCTTCTATATTGAGTTTGAAAACAAGTGTGGTTTGTTTTGTTTGTTTGTTTGTTTATTTGTTTGTTTGATTGATTGTTTGTTCTTACTGCAAATTTGGGTTTATGCTATGACTGATCTCTAAAGCATTGCCAATGTCCAATGATCAGAAAGAATAGAAATAACCTTACCTCCTGTGATGGTTTGTATATGCTTGGCCCAGGGAGTGGCACTATTTGGAGGTGTGGCCTTGTTTGAGTAGGTGTGACCTGGTTGGAGTAGGTGTGTCACTGTGAGCGTGGGCTTTAAGACCCTCATTTTAACTGCCTGGAAGTCAGTATTCTGCTAGCAGCCTTCAGATGAAGATGTAGAACTCTCAGCTCCTCTTGCACCATGCCTGCCTGGATGTTGCCATGTTCCCACCTTGATGATAATGGACTGAGCCTCTGAACCTGTAAGCCAGCCCCAATTAAATGTTGTATAAGACTTGCTTTGGTCATGGTGTCTGTTTACATCAGTAAAACCCTAACTAAGACACTTCCCTAATATTTAAATTCTTAAACACTCAAAAATGCCAGCATTGAGGAAAGGGAAACTTCAATAAGTGAATTAAATCAGAATGTTCTACAGGTGCCAGTTTTCTGGTGACTGTGAGCAGAAGCAGTAATGACCTCTCCGAAAGACTCCACATTTCCTATCCATGTGGTCACAGTCTAGACAAGCACTGGAACTGACAGTGCTAGAGACCCCTTGACCCTGAATGGCTTATAGCATATCCTGAAATGAGTGAGGTCATGAGCACAGGCTGGGCCGGAGTAAAAAAGCCCCTGGTACCATCCAAGTGGCTGATCCAGAGCAAACAACAGAAAGTTAATTTCACTTGATAGAGAAGTTGCTCAGTGGTTAAAGCATTTGCCATTCAAATATGAGAACTGGAGTTCTGATTCCCACAACCATATAAATGATGGATGTGCCTATGATAGCTTCAAGACAGACAGGAGATTCCCCAAAGCAAGCTGGTTAGTGAGGCTACCTGTAGCAGCAGTTGATTAGAATTCACTGCCTAAATGACCAGTGAAAGAATCACTGGGCACGATTCCTGCCCTCTGTTTCAGGCCTCGACAAGTGGGCATACTCACACATATACACACACACACACACCACATACATGTGAAAATGAAAAGAGAAAACTAAGTGAAATTATAGTACTAATAAAAAAAAAAAACACTACTTCTCCAGTTTAACAATACTTGTTTAGAACACAAACCAGCAAAGGAAAACATCCATGTGGCACACCCAAGGAATACATCATTTTGCAACCAATTGCAGTTTTCATCTATCTTCAGCGTCCTGCCCTCACATTTCTGAAGATATTTCCACCCTACTTCAGATCATCACTTACGAATGCCCTGTGTACCCCACAAATCGATCCCGTTTCCACGTACTGAGGAAGGCCATGCTTGAGGCATGAGGTAATTCTTTCCTGTGGTGCTTGCCAAAAACCATGTTAGGTTTCTTTTGTTGGGTTTCTTCAGGTTATATTCAAGTTGGAAGACATCAAACTGCTGTGTTTATTTACTTTGACACTCAAAAATCATTTTGCTTGCTGCAGTGTTCGAGTGTAATTTAAACATCTGTTGCTGAAACGCGCACATTGCCTACCCACTGGCACAGTAATGCAAACTCCTCAAAACAAATGCACAGTGCACACTCTGAACACATTTGTACCACACATTGAAAACCAAAGAAACAGATTTCCGTTTGGATCATACGTGGATGTATCATTTCCCTGGAAAACAAGACTCAGCCAATTTGTCAAAATTATTGGGTTCAAAGTAGGAAGTCCTTTTTATTTCAGCTTACTAGATTTAAGCTGTTTGGACTTCATATAGTGGAGCTTTAAATAGCTTTCATATGCAGATCATCACTCAGAAAACAAGGGCTTAAAGCACCTTCTTATAAATGGCTCCCCAAGAGAAGAGCCCTTGGTTCTGGGAAGGCTTGATGCCCCAGGGTAGGGGAATGCCAGGGCAGGGAGGGGAGAGTGGGTGGATGGGTGGGTAGGGGAGCACCCTCATAGAAGCAGGGGGAGGGAGGATGGAATCTGGGGTTTCCAAAGGAGAAACTGGAAGATGTAAATAAATAAAATATCCAAATACATACATACATACATACATACATACATACATACATGCACATACACACACACACACATACATACATACATACATGCATACATACATACATACATACATACATACATACATACATTGTTCCCCAAGTTCTCAGAAGGCATGCCTGCTCTCCACCATCTTGTCAACTCCCAATTCTAGCTTGTTCCCCCTGTTCCCAGAATTCATTCTATGCCATCTACTTTCTTTGTATATTTCTAGGATTTCAATCAAACTTGATTGCAAACTAAACATTCAGCATTTTAACTGAGTTTGATTGCTATGTTCAACCACTACCCTAACATGATGAGTTACAAAGATAGTCAGGTTCCATACACTGGGGATCTCTGCAGGAGTAGACTTCTTAATTTAACAAAGCTCTTTACTTCCCTAACAATCACTAGATCTGAGACTGGGGCCCTGCTGACACCTCATCTGCTGCCCCAGTGCCTACCTTCAGAAGGGAAGAGCCACATTAACAATTAATTGACAGCAAGCATAATTCTCTTGATCGTTCTATCTTGTTTTAATTAAAAGAACAGGAAAGTGCTTGTGCAATGGTGACCTCTCCACCCCATCTACAAGAACACTCTTCTACTCAGAGCCCTGGAAGATCTCCTACCTTTAAAAGAAAAGTGATTCCGCAGACATGCCTGAATAAAAGAAAGAAAATTTCAATTGTCTGAAAGAAAGGGGAGAGAAAAGTCTGTTTAGTCACTGAACCAGAAACAGTGAGCACTGGAAGAAAACACAGTCTTGTCAGTTTTGAAAGTGTTGTTAACTGCTCCACTGAGCTGTGCATTAAAATCAAATTTTAAGTCTCCTCTCTTCCTGTCATCTACTGTAGAAAGAAAAACATTCATAAAAACACTCTAATTCATTCCTATGGAAGTACCAGGGCTATATGGGGTCCACGTTTGAATTCAAATGCAGTTTTATGTTTTAGCATTTTGTTCTCATCTTAATCTAGACTTATGGGTTTACTTATTTTAATTGGCTTATGTGTTCAGATTTAGGAGTATTGTATGGCATTTCATGTTTAATAAAATCTAGAAACACCAGTACTGGGTCACTTACTGTTCTCATTGCTGTGACCAAATATCTGAGAAGAGGCAGCCTGAGGATTGGAGGATCCATATTGGCTCATGTTTTTTTTTCCATATTTTTTATTGGGTATTTATTTCAATTACATTTCCAATGCTATCCCAAAAGTCCCCCACACGCTCCCCCACCCATGGCTCATGGTTAAGGAGCTAGCAGGACAGCGCGGCAGGCAGGGCAGCAGAAGTGGAGGCCAGCTGGTCATGTTGCATCCAGTCAGGAAGCAGAGAGGGACGAACAGAATGGTACTCGTCTTGTGTTCTCCTCTTTATGAATTCTGGGACTCTGGCCCACAGAATGGTGCCACCTGTGTAGGATGGGTCTTCCCACTTCAATTCACCCAGGCTAGAAAACAGTCATAAGCATGCCCAGAGGTTTGTCTCACTTCTAAGGGTGCAACTTCAGTACTATTAGAAGTAGAAGCCGGTAGGAGGCTGTCCTTCAGCGCACTAGCAGACCGGTGGATGATAAGCCTAGAACAGTAACGAGACAGATGTTACAGACACTCATCCTTAGGCCCAGTGATAGCACATACCAAGGGTACTGGGGCTTTGACGGGATTAGGAGCAGAGGGCTCAGTTTCCGTGGGATGACTTCATTGGCTTGTTAAGTCTTGAGGATGATACAGATCACCATGCTACATGAAACCAGACATTGAAATCTTGTTGAACTTACAGACTTTTGTGCCTGTTTCGTAGTATATGTATAAGGCTTCAAAAGAGTGTGTGTTTGTGCGTGCATGCATGGGTACATGGCTGCATGTGTGAGTGCACAAACACATGTGTGCATGGGCATGTATGTGTGTGTGTTGCGTTTGCTATTACCAAAGACAGTACTTATATTACAACCAAGATCCTTGTGCTACAAAAGCCTGGATCCTAGTGGTCAGAAGTGTAGGAATTTGCTCCTTCTCTGAAGTAGGCTGCGTAGGATACCTCCTCCCAGTAGTTCCTCTAAGCAGGCTCCATGCATACTCTTTCACAGCTATGAATCTCTATTCCCATTGGTGCCTGCTGGGGCAGTCCTGTGGACCATCTCTGACTTGGGAAGCCGAGGTTGTAGCTCCCAGTGCGTTCTCTTCCTCCCTCCTGCTGCTGTGTCAGTTTCCTGTACCTTCTAGGGGACCACTTTCTCCCTTCCTCCATCCCAGTACTGGCCCTGAGACGCCCATCTGGAAAGCAGAAATGCCTACCTTCCTACCTTGATTGTTACTGCTCTTCTCCGTAGAGGAAGCAAGCACTGGCCCTTTCTGTACAGTCACCTTTCTCTGATGAATATAAAATCAGGTATCAAGTCATAACCAACAGAATGCAGCTTACCCACATGTGCTTATTAAATAGATAAACAGAAAACAAAATATATAAATATCAAAAATATGCGAAAGAAGGCAACGCTCACAGGGAAGGTGCTGAGTGTTATCTTAAATGATAAACTTAAATCTGTCAGGAAAAGAAACTGTGGCCCTATGGGCTCAGACGTTCAACAGCCAGCACTGTTCTTCCACGGTTCTGGGCTCAGTTCCCAGTAACATCAGGTGGAAGTAAGATAACCAGATAGACACTGCAGAAGAGGAGGAACCAGCAATGGTTTGTGCTAAGTCAAGCAATGCAGTAAAACGGGAAGGAGCCACGTTTGAGGACAAATCGAGGTTGTTACTTAAGAACTAAAAGAGCATGAACTATTTATTGTTGACTTTGAGCAAGCACAAAATGAAAATAAATGAGGAGGAATACAGGGTGCGATGACTTTACTGCTGGAGTAGAGAAAGGCTCCACGGACCTCATGGGCTCCGCGGGCTCTGTGGGCTCCGCGGGCTTCACTTGTCTTCTCCTAATTGGTCTTCTATTCTGTTTCCTGTGTAGTCTCTCCCCCACCCTCTTTCCGTCCTCTGGACATTTATTAAAATATTTTGTTTGCTCAGAAAACTCCTCCACCTTTTTTTTTTCCATTATATTTATTTACTTGCTGCCTAGTTCTCATTTTAACCTTCACCGGGGGAGAAGCTGTGTTTATGTGAGCAGACCTCAAATGCCATCTTGTGCTTATAAATCAGGTAGCCAGGGAAGCAAACTTAGTCTTATTTTCAGCCTGACACCTAATTCCCGGAGTTCTCAACTGTGTCTTCCATAGTGTTGCAAAGCAACAAATATTTTCTTGTTTCAGTCTCTCCAGAAGGAGGGGTTATCACACATTGGTAAGAACTGAATGAAAATAGCAGCAGCCATAGTCAGTTAACAAGGATGTCTCTTTGCTCAAAGGTTCTTTTGATCTGAGGATGGCACTGGCTTACTGTTTTGTTTTTACTTGCTGATGGAATGTATCTTCATTTCTCGGAACATATGGCTATTTTAAAGTATATTTTAGTATTTAGATTCAGTTGCCTGGTTATTGTAGATGCCTTGGGTCAGATTATCCATGAGCCTTCAGAAATGTAATATTTCATCTATGATCTGTTCTATCATTTGATTTTCTGTTTTGCTTCATTTGATTTGAGAAAGAGCAGCAGCCTGCTCATTTCCATTTCAGTTTGCAGATATCCACTTCAAGATACTTCCCATTTCCTGAGAACAAAGAGTTTCGTGGGCCCAGGGATGGTGGTTAGTGACCACGTGGAAAGGAAAGGTCAAGAGCAGAAGCCAAATGGACAAGAAACACCTGGAAAGCACGCAGAAAGCCATAGAAATGAAAGCATGCCAGACAGAGGAGAGTAAGAGGATGACTAAGGTTTGACATACAACACACAGAGTATTCTGAGAGCTCTGAATTGTGTCTTCTAGGCAACAGTGTTTCAAAGAAAGATATATTTTCTTGTTTCAGCCTCTCCAGAAGAAGGGGCTATCACGCATACATAAGAACTGAATGCAAACATCAGCATCCTCAGTTAAGGTGGACATCTCCCTGCTCAAAGGCTTCTTTTGACCTCAGGATGGCACAGAGTTCTGTTTTGTTGATTTAGTCTTCTGATGTCTGACAGCCACTTTGAGAACTCTGGTCCAGACCATTTGGAAACCATAGTACTTTCTCCATATCCACATCCAGGAGTCCAAGGATTCATGATGTTCAGTTGCTGTCCAGAATAATTCTCCACTATTTTGTGAAATTGCCTCTCCAATTTCTTGGTATCTCCAACAGCAACAGAACCTTATGTGCCAAGACACAATAACTTCCTGCCGGATACCACCAAAGGAAAATAATGGCACCATGAATATTCACATAGGAAAATATGAATTTCTTCTTTGCAGAGACTGTTCAAGCACCTTAGAAACCACATTCTCTTCCAAGATCTCCACAGTCACCAACAAGTGTGTCTTGCCAGCATCAGCAGCTCCTATTGACGAAACAATGGACTACAGCCCTGTACCTGGACAAAGAAAGAGATGATATTTTTCCACCAAATCCCCAGACTCTTCACTGACTGATAACTGTTATCACACTGAGTAATAAAAATGCCCCCGAAAAAATCGGCTTATGCTGAAATGGTTTCTTCTGGCTCATGGTTGAAGGTACAGGCCATCATGAAGTCAGAGAGTTGAGGCAAGAGACACTTGAAGCAGCTGGTCATAGGACAACAGAATCAGAAAGAGAGAGTGAGATCTACATACTTCTGCTCAGCTCTCTTCCTCCACTTATGCAGTGAAGAATCTCATCTAGGGGATAGCACCACCGACAGTGGGTAGAACTTCCTGCCTCCATTTTTTAAAAAAATGATGATTTTCCACAGGCAGTCACAGAAGTCTGTCTCTCAGACGATTTTAGACTCTGTCAAGTTGACAAGAGCAATCATTGCAGATAAAGGCTACTTCAGTGACTTATGATGACTGAGATGAGCTTCAGGGACTCCTGCAGCAAAGACAGGCCTTCTATGGGTAGACAAGAATTTTTATGTAGAACTCTTTTGATCAGTAATTATCACTTAATTTTCTTGACCAATAGTTACAACTTCTAAACTCATCACCAGTCTTATTAAGAAAAACTTTTTCATGTTCATGTGTTGTTTGTTAAAAAGCACATATTCCCTCATCAAAAATAGCCACAGAGAAGATATAAGTGTATGTGGTCTCAGTGACAGATTTCATAGCTATTTTTAAAAATTTGTTTTTAATTACTTGATAATTCCATATATTTCATATTCATATCATTTTTATTATGTCAATTCCCACACTCCTCCTCTTAACTCGTTCCCAATCCACCTTCAAGCCTGCACCCATACTCAATTTTAGTCTCTTCAGTTTTATTTTAATTGTTGTTGTTGGGGATATATTTTTGTCTACCTAGTCCAATTTGCTCTGCTCAAATACCCTTGTATAAGGGAACATCCAGTGGTGCCTGTCCAATCTACCAAGACCCCTAACTATTCAAGAGAACAAATTCTCCCTCCTCTAGAAGCTGTCAACTGTTCAAAGCTTCTCACCCAGATATGGACCCTCATGATCCCCCCTCCCCCACTCCTTTCTGGAATGTTGACTGGCTTAATTCCATGCAAGTCTTTTACAAGTAACCATAGCTGATATGGGTTCATGAGTATAGTGTCCCTGTCATTTTCAGGCGGCACCATGAATATTCAAATAGGAAAATACGAATTTTCCCAACCTCTGGCTCTTACAATTTTTCCACACCCACTTCTGCAATAGTCCCTGAGCCTTGACGTCTGGAAGATGGAACACAGATGACCCATTTGTAGCTGGGCATAACTCTAACACTTGTTCTCTACACTTTGAACAATGTGATTTTCTGCAATTTTCTGCATTAATAACCATCTACGGCACATATAAACTTCTTTTTATAAGGTCTGATAACTACACTAAGCAAAGAGATACAAATTTATGGAAGAGTTTGATGCTTTAGTAGAATAAAAGTAGCAAGTTCAAACCTTGGACATATGAGCTCACCAACCATGGGCTCTTGGTGAGATTTTCAGTAATGGTTGTGTTTCTTCCTGTGGAGCAGGCCTTAAATGAGATAAGAAAGTAGTTAGTTACCTCCGTACTATTTGTGCTACCATTGCACTATGAGCATATCTTGCCATGCTCATCACTATTGTGTCTCACAGAGGTTACAGTTGGATAAGAAGATTCATTCAATGTTAACACTCTTAAGGATGGATCATGTGGTGGTTGGAATAAGAATGGTCCTCATAGGCTCATATATTTAAATATTTAGACATCAAGAAGTGACACTATTTGAGTATTAGAAGGACTAGGAGGTGGGACCTTGATGGAGGAATTGTGAGATTGAGAGTAGGCATTGAGGTTTCAAGGGCTCATGCCAGACCAGCTCCACCCCTACCTCTCTCTCTGTCTCTATCTCTGTCTCTATCTTGTATCTATCTATCTGTCTGTCTATCTATCTATCTATCTATCTATCTATCTATCTATCTATCTATCTATCTATCTATCTATCTATCTATCTACCTACCTATCTGCCTGCCTGCCTGCCTGCCTGTCTGTCTGTCTATCTATCTATCTATCTATCTATCTATCTATCTATCTATCTATCTATCTATCTATCTATCTATCTATCTATCTACCTACCTATCTGCCTGCCTGCCTGCCTGCCTGTCTGTCTGTCTATCTATCTATCTATCTATCTATCTATCTATCTATCTATCTATCTATCTATCATCTATCTATCCTTGCCTGTATATCAGGCTGTAATTGTCTGCTGATGCTCCAGTACCATAAGTGTTGCCATCCTACAACCATAATGATAATAGACTAAACCTTTGAACTGTAAGCAAGCCCCCAATTGAGTGTTTTCTTCTATAGGAGTTACCTGTGTCATAGTGTCTCTTCACAGTGATAGAACAATAACTAAGACAGTATTTTGTTTTTTTTTAATTTAAAACGTATTTTCCTCAATTACATTACCAATGCTATCCCAAAAGTCCCCCATACCCTCCCCCCCCCCACTTCCCTACCCACCCATTCCCATTTTTTGGCCCTAGCATTCCCCTATACTGGGGCATATGAAGTTTGCATGTCCAGTGGGCCTCTCTTTCCAGTGATGGCCGACTAGGCCATCTTTTGATACATATGCAGCTAGAGTCAAGAGCTCCAGGGTACTGGTTAGTTCATAATGTTGTTGCACCTACAGGGTTGCAGATCTCTTTAGCTCCTTGGATACTTTCTCTAGCTCCTCCATTGGGGGCCCTGTGATCCATCCAATAGCTGACTGTGAGCATCCACTTCTGTGTTTGCTAGGCCCCAGCCTAGTCTCACAAGAGACAGCTATATCAGGGTCCTTTCAGCAAACGCTTGCTACTGTATGCAATGGTGTCATCGTTTGGACGCTAATTATGGGATGGATCCCTGATATGGCAGCCTCTAGCTGGTACATTCTTTTGTCTCAGCTCCAATCTTTGTCTCTGCAACTCCTTCCATGGGTGATTGTTTCCAATTCTAAAAAGGGGCAAAGTGTCCACACTTTGGTCTTCATTCTTCTTCAGTTTCATGTGTTTTGCAAATTGTATCTTATATCTCACTATATTAAGTTTCTGGGCTAATATCCACTTATCAGTGAGTGCATATCATTTGAGTTCTTTTGTGATTGTGTTACCTCACTCAGGATGATGCCCTCCAGGTCCAACCATTTGCCTAGGAATTTCATAAATTCATTCTTTTTAATAGCTGAGTAGTACTCCATTGTAAAAATGTACCACATTATTTGTATCCATTCCTCTGTTGAGGGGGCATCTGGGTTCTTTCCAGCTTCTGGCTATTATAAATAAGGCTGCTATGAACATAGTGGAGCATGTGTCCTTCTTACCAGTTGGGGCATCTTCTGGATATATGCCCAGGAGAGGTATTGCGGGATCCTCCGGTAGTACTATGTCCAATTTTCTGAGGAACTGCCAGACTGATTTCCAGAGTGGTTGTACAAGCTTGTAATCCCACAAACAATGGAGGAGTGTTCCTCTTTCTCCACATCCTCTCCAGCATCTGCTGTCACCTGAATTTTTGATCTTAGCCATTCTGACTGGTTTGAGATGGAATCTCAGGGTTGTTTTGACTTGCATTTCTCTGATGATTAAGGATGCTGAACATTCTTTCAGGTGCTTCTCAGCCATTTGGTATTCCTCAGGTGAGAATTCTTTGTTTAGCTCTGAGCCCCATTTTTTATGGGGTTATTTGATTTTCTGGAGTCCACCCTCTTAAGTTCTTTATATATATTTGATATTAGTCCCCTATCTGATTTAAGATAGGTAAAGATCCTTTCCCAATCTGTTGGTGGCCTTTTTTGTCTTATTGACAGTGTCTTTTGCCTTGCAGAAGCTTTGCAGTTTCATAAGGTCCCATTTGTCAATCCTAGATCTTACAGCCCAAGCCATTGATGTTCTATTCAGGAATTTTTCCCCTGTGCCCATATCTTCGAGGCTTTGCCCCACTTTCTCCTCTATAAGTTTCAGTGTCTCTGGTTTTATGTGAAGTTCCTTGATCCACTTAGATTTGACCTTAGTACAAGGAGATAGGAATGGATCGATTCGCATTCTTCTACATGATAACAACCAGTTGTGCCAGCACCATTTGTTGAAAATGCTGTCTTTCTTCCACTGGATGGTTTTAGCTCCCTTGTCGAAGATCAAGTGACCATAGGTGTGTGGGTTCATTTCTGGGTCTTCAATTCTATTCCACTGGTCTACTTGTCTGTCACTATACCAGTACCATGCAGTTTTTATCACAATTGCTCTGTAGTAAAGCTTTAGGTCAGGCATGGTGATTCCACCAGAGGTACTTTTATCCTTGAGAATAATTTTTGCTATCCTAGGTTTTTTGTTATTCCAAATGAATTTGCAGATTGCTCTTTCTAATTCGTTGAAGAATTGAGTTGGAATTTTGATGGGGATTGCATTGAATCTGTAGATTGCTTTTGGCAGATAGCCATTTTTACAATGTTGATCCTGCCAATCCATGAGCATGGGCGATCTTTCCATCTTCTGAGATCTTCTTTAATTTCTTTCTTCAGGGACTTGAAGTTTTTATCATACAGATCTTTCACTTCCTTAGTTAGAGTCACGCCAAGATATTTTATATTATTTGTGACTATTGAGAAGGGTGTTGTTTCCCTGATTTCTTTCTAAGCCTGTTTATTCTCTGTGTATAGAAAGGCCATTGACTTGTTTGAGTTAATTTTATATCCAGCTACTTCACTGAAACTGTTTATCGGGTTTAGGAGTTCTCTGGTGGAATTTTTAGGGTCACTTATATATACTACCATATCATCTGCAAAAAGTGATATTTTGACTTCTTCCTTTCCAATTTGTATCCCCTTGATCTCCGTTTGTTGTCAAATTGCTCTGGCTAGGATTTCAAGTACTATGTTGAATAGGTAGGGAGAAAGTGGGCAGCCTTGTCTAGTCCCTGATTTTAGTGGGATTGCTTCAAGCTTCTCACCATTTACTTTGATGTTGGCTACTGGTTTGCTGTAGATTGTTTTTATCATGTTTAGGTATGGGCCTTGAATTCCTGATCTTTTCAAGACTTTTATCATGAATGGTTGTTGGATCTTGTCGAATGCTTTTTCTGCATCTAATGAGATGATCATGTGGTTTTTGTCTTTGAGTTTGTTTATATAATGGATTATGTTGATGTTTTCCGCATATTAAATCATCCCTGCATCCCTGGAATAAAACCTACTTGGTCAGGATGGATGATTGCTTTAATGTGTTCTTGGATTCGGTTAGGGAGAATTTTATTGAGGATTTTTGCATCTATATTCATAAGGGAAATTGGTCTGAAGATCTCTATCTTTGTTGGATCTTTCTGTTTAGGTATCAGAGTAATTGTGGCTTCATAGAATGAGTTGGGTAGAGTTCCTTCTACTTCTATTTTGTGGAATAGTTTGTGCAGAACTGGAATTAGATCTTCTTTGAAGGTCTGGTAGAACTCTGCACTAAACCCATCTGGTCCTGGGCTTTATTTGGCTGGGAGAATATTAATGACTACTTCTATTTCTTTAGAGGATATGGGACTGTTTAGATCGTTAATCTGATCCTGATTTAACATTGGTACCTGGGATCTGTCTAGAAATTTGTCCATTTCATCCAGGTTTTCCAGTTTTGTTGAGTATAGCCTTTTGTAGAAGGATCTGATGGTGTTTTGGATTTCCTCAAGATCTGTTGTTATGTCTCCCTTTTCATTTCTGATTTTTTTAATTAGGATGCTGTCCCTGTGCCCTCTAGTGAGTCTAGCTAAGGGTTTATCTATCTTGTTGATTTTCTCAAAGAACCAACTCCTCCTTTGGTTAATTCTTTGAATAGTTCTTCTTGTTTCCACTTGGTTGATTTCACCCCTGAGTTTGATTATTTTCTGCCGTCTACTCCTCTTGGGTGAATTTTCTTCCCTTTTTTCTAGAGCTTTTAGATGTGTTGTCAAGCTGCTAGTATGTGCTCTCTCCAGTTTCTTTTTGGAGACACTCAGAACTATGAGTTTCCCTCTTAGAAATGCTTTCATTGTGTCCCAAAGGTTTGGGTATGTTGTGGCTTCTTTTTCATTGAACTCTAAAAAGTCTTTAACTTCTTTCTTTATTCCTTCCTTGACCAAGGTATCATTGAGAAGAGTATTGTTCAGTTTCCATGTGAATGTTGGCTTTCCATTATTTATGTTGTTATTAAAGATCAGCCTTAGTCCATGGTGGTCTGATAGGATGCATGGGATAATTTCAATATTTTTGTATCTGTTGAGGCCTGTTTTGTGACCAATTATATGGTCAATTTTGGAGAAGGTCCCGTGACGTGCTGAGAAGAGGGTATATCCTTTTGTTTTAGGACAAAATGTTCTGTAGATATCTGTTAAGTCCATTTGTTTCATAACTTGTGTTAGTTTCAATGTGTCCCTGTTTAGTTTCTGTTTCCAAGATCTGTCCATTGGTGAAAGTGGTGTGTTGAAGTCTCCTACTATTGTTGTGTGAGGTGCAATGTGTGCTTTGAGCTTTACTAAAGTGTCTTTAATGAATGTGGCTGCCCTTGCATTTGGAGCATAGATATTCACAATTTAGAGTTCCTCTTGGAGGATTTTACCTTTGATGACTATGAAGTGTCTTTCCTTGTCTTTTTTGAAAACTTTGGGTTGGAAGTCGATTTTATTCGATATTAGAATGGCTACTCCAGCTTGTTTCTTCATGCCATTTGCTTGGAAAATTGTTTTCCAGCCTTTCACTCTGAGGTAGTGTCTGTCTTTTTCCCTGAGATGGGTTTCCTGTAAGCAGCAGAATGTTGGGTCCTATATGTGTAGCCAGTCTGTTAGTCTATGTCTTTTTATTGGGGACTTGAGTCCATTGATATTAAGAGATATTAAGGAAAAATAATTGTTGCTTCCTTTTATTTTTGTTGTTAGAGTTGGCATTCTGTTCTTGTGGCTGTCTTCTTTTTGGTTTGTTGAGGGATTACTTTCTTGCTTTTTCTAGGGCGTGATTTCTGTCCTTGTATTGGTTTTTTCTGTTATTTTCCTTTGATAGCTGGATTCGTGGAAAGGTAATGTGTGAATTTGGTTTTGTCCTGGAATAGTTTAGTTTCTCCATCTATGGTAATTGAGAGTTTGGCCAGGTATAGTAGCCTGGGCTGGCATTTGTGTTCTCTTAGTGTCTGTATAACATCTGTCCAGGCTCTTCTGGCTTTCATAGTCTCTGGTGAAAAGTCTGGTGTAATTCTGATAGGCCAGCCTTTATATGTTACTTGACCTTTCTCCCTTACTGCTTTTAATATTCTATCTTTATTTAGTGCATTTGTTGTTCTGATTATTATGTGTCGGGAGGACTTTCTTTTCTGGTCTAGTCTATTTGGAGTTCTGTAGGCTTCTTCTATGATCATGGGCATCTCTTTCTTTAGGTTTGGGAAGTTTTCTTCTATAATTTTGTTGAAGATATTTGCTGGCCCTTTAAGTTGAAAATCTTCATTCTCATCCACTCCTATTATCTGTAGGTTTGGTCTTCTCATTGTGTCCTATATTTCCTGGATGTTTTGAGTTAGGATCCTTTTGTGTTTTGTATTTTCTTTGATTGTTGTGCCGATGTACTCTATGGAATATTCTGCACCTGAGATTCTCTCTTCCATCTCTTGTATTCTGTTGCTGATGCTTGCCCCTATGGTTCCTAGGTTTCTTTCCTAGGGTTTTTATCTCCAGCGTTGCCTCACTTTGGGTTTTCTTTATTGTGTCTACTTCCCTTTTTAGGTCTAGTATGGTTTTGTTCATTTCCATCACCTGTTTGGATGTGTTTTCCTGTTTTTCTTTAAGGACTTCTACCTGTTTGGTTGTGTTTTCCTGTTTTTCTTTAAGGACTTGTAACTCTTTAGCAGTGTTCTCCTGTATTTCTTTAAGTGAGTTATTAAAGTCCTTCTTGATGTCCTCTACCATCATCATGAGATGTGCTTTTAAATCTGGGTCTAGCTTTTCGGTTGTTTTGGGGTGCCCAGGACTAGTTGGGGTGGGAGTGCTGCGTTCTGATGATGGTGAGTGGTTTTGATTTCTGTTAGTAGGATTCTTACGTTTGCCTTTCGCCATCTGGTAATCTCTGGAGCTAGTTGTTATAGTTCTCTCTGGTTAGAGCTTGTTCCTCAGGTGATTATGTTAGCCTCTATCAGCAGACCTAGGAGTCTAGATCTCTCCTTAGTTTCAGTGGTCAGAGCACTCTCTGCAGGCAAGCTCTTCTCTTGCAGGGAAGGTGCCCAGATATCTGGTGTTCGAACCTGCCTCCTGGCATAAGTTGTGTTCCACTCACCAGAGGTCTTAAGATCCTATGGAGGGTCCTGTGAGGACCTTGGGGGTGTCCAGAAACTCTGCACCCAAGGAACCCCGGTGCTGGAGTGGACAAGAAGGGACTTGTGGCCCTGATCAGGCCGGGTTATCTGCTTCCTTAATTAATGGAGTCTCAGGTCCCGAGTGATTGGATTGGAGCAGACACTGTGTTACAGTCACCAGAGGTCTTAGGATCCCGTGGGGGATCCTGTGTGGGTCCTTGCGGGTGTCCAGAGATTCAGCGGGCCAACTAAGATAGTATTAGCCATGCTGCTATATCTCAACAGGTAGAATTAGTACTGACGACACCTGTGATACTCTGACTTACCATGTTAACTATCATAAATATTCCAGTGTCTTTTCTAAAAGAGCAAATAGTTTCTGGTTTCTCTGGTACTTTTACATGAATGAAGAATGCAAGTTATAATCTACTATGTACCAAATCCCAGGGATATGGAATTTTGAGTTCTAGTTTTGTTTTTTCATAATAAATGGTACCATGAGATTCAATTCTTATGACAAGCCTATGAGACAAACAAGGTAATTCCCATATCACAAAGTTAGAGACCTGTGCCTTGCCAAGTTTACTAATGTATCCAGTATCAAAAGCCAACAAATGACAAAGTGGGATTTGAACCCATGTCCACATCTATAAAATAGCATATTGCCTCCTCTTTTGAGCTTTACGGCATGTATAAAATTCATTTGTTTCCCAGTTGCTTCTTCTAATGGAATCCTAAACATTTTCCACTAATCCTTATAAAATTTATCATGAAATCATAAACATGTTGGCTTCCATGTTTACCATCTACATCAAACAGTACACACTAACCTTGGAGATACAGAGACCTTGGTAATGTTTGGCATCTCTTTATCATCCCAAGCACCTAGACAAGATAATGGAGAGTCCATAAATGTTTGCAGAAAGTAAAGAGTAAGTAGGTAGTCCCCTCATTAAAGTTAACCAACTCACAGGTTCCTGAGCATGGGGGGTTATGCTGCCCCTCTCCATCATTTTGAAATTCTGGACAGAGCTTAGATCCTCCCTCCCCATCTGAGCTAAACAGTTACTAGCCCAGCACAATACAGGCTCTCTGAAAGAAGTTACTGTCCATAGTGAAATGTCTTCTTAGTCTCTGAGTTAACAGCTTGTTTTCTATTTCAGTCAGTTAATGCTCTTGTGTTGGTTACCATTTTTGTGTGTAGTTTAACCTTATGAGTATAAATGAATTGATCTTTTCTTCACCTCCATATTTTCAAAAATAAATATGCAAAAAGGGGTTGAGGATGTAGCTCTATTATTAGCATTTGTCTATTCTTCATGAAGCTCTGGCTTCAATTCCCAGCAGCACATAGACCAGGATGGTGGCTCATACCCATAATTACAGGCACAAGGAGAGGCAGGAGGATCAGTAGTTCAAGGTCATCCTTGGCTATATTTCAAACTCAAGGCTAGAATGGTGTATATATATATATATATATCCTTGTGTAAAAAGAGGTGGCATGTGAAATAAAGTACTATATGTTATAACTCCTAATCTTCCCCAATCACAAGACTACCAGTTATTATAACAAAGTAAGTCCTTAAATATGTGCTGAGGAGATGAGTGGATGAGAGAACCCTCGGAGAGCGTGGAATGTTCTGGAACACTGTTAAAGAGAAGCACTGAATACTGTCCTCACAGAGAAAAGGCTGTGGCATTTGCCACAGGGAAACATTTGCTGCCAGGGAAACTACTGAAATTAAGCCTTAACTTTTACATTTAAAAAAAAAACCTGTAATCCCAAAAAACTGTGAGAAGAGAGCACACTGGGCAGGACCAAGTGGTGTCTCCAAGCTCAGTCGCCACACTTCCCCAGATCCAGCACTCACTATAACAGTGACAGAGACCGTCTGGAACAGAAGCAAGCAATGTGCCAATGGGGTTTCCAGAAAATTCTAGATGTCACAGTGTAAGAAACACACAACACTAAATCCCAATCTCATCATTCTCATCTGCCTGCAGAGAACACGTACTGTCTAACCTATCCTAACTTAGAAGGCCAATAAGCACAAACCACATGCGCCCTGGTTGAGAAATTGGACCGCTCCAGAGAAACGTGGGTTATTTTAAAATAAATGGAGCTTGAAGTGCTGTTTGGTCACTACCTCTTCATACAAACTGTCTAAGACTGAATTTTCCATAAAGTCATCTGTAGCTACTGAATGAGAGCCTGGTTCAGCAGCTACAGAGCAGATCCTCAGATAGGCTTAGATGTGACCTGGCTTGGAAACACCACTCCCTCAAGTACTTGCTACAACAGCAAAAATTCTTCCACAGTTTGACAGGACCTGGTCCGTTAGCACATAAGCTTCTTCTTGCAGCTGGGTTTATATTCCTGATTTCTAGCACCAAAAAGAAAAAAAAAAAGGAGAGAGAGAGAAAGAAATGGAGGAAAGAATAAAAAGAATAAAAACAGAGAGGGGGCAGAACTCAGACATAATATAAATAAAAACAGGGTAATACATCGTCAGTTCTAAATGTCCACGGCTTCTCATTTGGGCTGGGCCTGCGTTATAGTGCTCAGCATGTGGTTTCAATTCTAGCAACAAGGCACATTTGTTCAAGAGCACACTGGCTGCTCACTTCAGTCTTCACAGTGCTAAGAAATGCCACTGCCTATGATTCGCCTTCAGGGGTCAAGTGTCTGGCATGTGGCTGCTATGTTATGGTCCGTATAATCTTCCAGCCTCTCCAAGCTGCAGACCTGGGATCTTTGATGTCAAAAAGACCTTTGTATATGTAATAGGTATGTAGCATATATATATATATATATATATATATATATATATATATATATATATATATACTAAACGTACAAACTGGAGTAAAGAAAGCACAAACAAACCGTAGACATAAAATGACTGATTCGTTCACTCCTTTTAGACTGACTGACACACAGCAGCCATAAGACTTTGCTTTCTGAAATATAAACCCCAAATTGATCACTGGCCTGCGCTTTGAGACTTCATTCCTCACGCTGAAGGATTATATAACTTGGAGGAATCTTGCAGAAAAGTCTGATACCATTTGGTATTTATAGAAACATTAATGTTCACTCTTATTATGTCAACACCCATGATGTACAGTCCCCTCACTTTTTGCTGCAGCCCCTTTAAAAGGACACAAAGAGCTGAAAGAAATCCCTTGCCCCTACCCCAAGAGCTTCCCATCCTGTTCAGCTACTGAAGGTCTTGATGACATAATGGAGTTGCCATGTAATTTCCCAGAATCACTAGAAGTGCATGGGAAGTTTTGTTCCTTGGAACTGACTTATATTTTGGGTAGCTCCTTTCAAACACTGTCTCCTTCCATGGCATCTCTTCGCCATAAGGGGACATGGAGTCAGAGAAAGACAAGGAACCCAGCTGCAGACCAGGTCTATGTCTGGACTCCTGCTTTACCTCTTGCCAGCCACAGTAGCTCATTGACCTCATCAGAATCTCCTGTGCTTACTTAAGCTGCATTGCACTGATTCTTCTTCACAGAGGAAGCCTAAAGATAAAATTAGACAAATAGCATACACATGCATGTACTCGCTAATGCACAATGGTCGAAGCCACTAAAGTCGGAGGTTAACTCTTTGAGGCTGCCAGACAAAAGAAGAAAATAACAAGAGTTTCAGAATGCTAACTCCAACAGAAATCTATATCGAGAAAGAATTCTACTTTAACACCATAGCAGAAAGTCTGCCTCTGGGCTCTCTTCTGCTCCTGCATTAGTGTCCTGTTCAATCAGGACAATTAAGCCTGAATGTCAACTTGACAAATGGAGGAATCCGTAAGGATCAGCAAAGCCCATTTCTAAGTGTCTGTGAGAGTGTTTTCACAAACAAGTAGATCGTGACTTCTAATCTGAAGAATTTACATACTGGTAGAATCCGTTTTTAATTCATAATTGACACGTAGAGTAATCATGCCTGTTTCCAGGAAGCAAGTCACATGTGTTTTGAAACTGTACCTCTTTCTCTAACCTCTTCTGTTACTGTTTCCCTTCGCTTCCTATCCGCCATGGCATGCTCTACCATGCCTTCTACCATCATGGTTGACACCTGACATGATGCTCTAAAATAAACATTTCCTCGTAAATGTCCACTGAGCCACAAGCCTTTGATAGACAGTTGTGACCTGCCTGTAAGATATGTTCTCTTTCCCTCTTCCGTACAACTAGTAACTGTTTCTAATAAAATCTTAAAAATTCAACAATTTTTTTTCTTCTTCCTTACTCTGTCCAGGGTCTGGACTCAGGTTCTCATCAACTGGTTTTTGAGGGTTTTCCTGCTAAAAAGTCTAATTAGAACTCATTCTAATTCCACTAAACCCTGAAGTGTTCCTGTAACCCTGTGTATTTCAGGATTAGAATCAGTAGATGAAGCCTCCACATTTTTCAGGAGAAAAATCTTACAGCATTTTACACCTAACTCAATATAGACAGATAAACTAAAATTAACCATCCAACTAGCAAGACAAAAACTAACAAAATAAACTGAAACAAAACCCAAGGAATTGATAGCATTAAAAGTAGAAAGTGGATTTACACTGAGAACTATAAAAATAATATTACATACGGTTCTTTAAAAAAATAAGCCAATAAATAGGCAAAGCCTATCTAACCTACGTAATAAAAATAAGAAACTACATACACAGTAAACCAAAAATAGCTGGCATAAAGTCATGCAATCAGTCTCAATAAGCATATGATAAGGTATGGGGGTCTGTTTCTATCTAAGCTTTAAAAAAAAAAATCACTGTGGGCCTGAGAAATGGTTCAGCAGTTAAGAGCACTGGCTACTCTTCTCGAGGTCATGAGTTCAATTCCCAGCATGGTAACTCACATCTATAATGGGATCTGATGCCCTCTTCTCTCATGCAAGGACGTATGCAAATAGAGCAGTTATGTGAATAGAATTACATGAATAAATAAATCTAAAAACCCTCACTGAAACAACAATTAATTTTGCCACTTAGACACAAAAGCCAATACCTTACTTATGTAACTGTTTATTGATCTCCAATATAAAAATCATGATATCAATAAAAATTCAACCGGCCAAAAGTCATGTAGTGTAGCACAAAGAAGAATGAAGTGATAACTACACACACACACACACACACACACACACACACACACACACAAACACACACACACACACACACACACACACACAGAGAGAGAGATTTCAATATTATGCAATCAACCTAACTTTATTCTTCAAAGAAGTAGAAAAAAATAAGGAAAAAATATATAAAAAAGAAAAACTATGAGAAAAATGTAAGACACAAAACAGTACATAACACCTATTTTGAGAGCTAGAGAAAGTACCCAAGGAGCTGAAGGGGTCTGCAACCCCATAGGAAGAACAACAATATGAACTAACCAGTACCCACAGAGCTTACATCTCTAGTTGCAAATATAGCAGAGGATGGCCTAGTCGGCCATCAATGGGAGGAGAGGCCCTTGATCTTGTGAAGATCATATGCCCCAGTACAGGGGAATGCCAGGGCCAGGAAGCAAGAGTGGCTGGGTTGGGGAACAGGACAGGGGGAGGGTATAGGGGACTTTGGGGATAGCATTTGAAATGTAAATGAAGAAAATATCTAATAAAAAAAAGATTTAAAAAAAACTACTCATAGAAAAATACTGGGCAGCCAGTGAACAAATTCTTCTCATCCACTGAGACTGTAAGCATTTCCAGTGAAGGGGGGAGATCCTGGCAGAAGGCCTGAGGGGAAACACATGTCCAGATTCAAGCACAGATTAAGAGGACCAGAAGGCAGGTGTAAGGGTCCCATGACAAGGAGCAGGACATTGCCTGAGGACCTTCTATCCTTCCCAACTAACACCGTCTTAGAGGATATCAAGTCCAGTGCTGATATCTGACTGATAGTGTAAACATATGACTGAAACTGGAATATCTGCACTCCACCACCTGGACATTATAATTAATCTCGAAATTAAGGAGCATCGATTCCCTCTAAACACTTGGATGAAAGAAGCAAGTGTTCTGTAGGAGTGAGAGATTGCAGGCCACACATTGTTCCGATGTAATCTTTCCCTAGGTTAAAACAGAAATGTCAGAAGACTTTTGTAGCTGACAAAATTATATGATCCCCCCCCCCCCACCCTCAGATTGCTGTCTACATCTGATCCCTTCCTTTTGCTCTTAGAAATTGTGCTTCTTCAACTGTGGTCCACTAGCCCAGATCCATCTATGTCTCCACCTCATCCCTGCTTGCTGGACTGCTATCAAAGTTAGTATATTTATGCCATCTGTCTGTAATCAAAGATGACTGTTTCCTGTAAGCGTATTCTTCATGTGCTTCCATGTATGAGAGCTCACAGGGGAGTCCTACTCCAGCTCAGTGTCACAAATCGCATCTCACCACAGCGACACTATGTATTATCTATTTGACCTCGTGAGCCTGGTGTCTTACCATATTCCAGCCCCTGGCAAACAATGCTGTGACATTCCTGTCCTCAGATCATTTCTGACCTCCCTCTGTCCCCTCATCTCCTTCATCTGCTTCACTCATTGTGTTCTCCACGTCCTCAGATCTCTGACTTAATTTTATTTTGCTGTGTCTTTTTAAAAGTTACCTTCGTATGTTGAGCTTATTAATCAACTATAATGGGAAAGTTGGACAGGCATTCTCACCTCTGAGAAAACTAATTCTCACCTCTGAGAAGCCCATGTAGAGATCTCATTGTCATCATCAACCACACCCACTGAAAATTAATTTTCAGAGCTCCAATGAATGCATATACACTCTCACACATGCATACGTGTGCATGTATACACATGTACTCACACATAAACTAACATACATAACTAGCATACTCACAATACACAGGAACACACACTTGATGCCAAAACCTCCTCCAGCATCACGTTCACAATATATCCACTACCCAAATTTGATGTAGGCAGTGTGAGCTACCTGTAAATACTTCCTGAAAAGCTGAGTAGTGAGTCCCTGGTGACCCTGTGTTTATGTTTCCATGTACTTTAACATATGTGTTGAAGAGAAGATTCGTGTTATTTGAAAATGGGATAGAGTGGAAAAAATAACATACTTTCCAGACAGCCTGTGTATTACCCAAAAGCAGGTAAGTAGTGACTACTGACAAGCAACACAGCAGTCCCTGGATTTAACTCTCTGGTGAGCTTTTGCAGTATTCTGGATGTTGCTGATTCGGTCTCATAAAGCCTGCTACACAAAGTTCTGTGGAGAAAAATTCCCAACCTTTCCTCTCCCTCTCTATAGAAGTATGTTCCCATAGTAGAAAGAAGAATCATGGTGTGAAGGTGCTGGTGTGTGTGTGTGTGTGTGTAAATGTATATTGAGGTATATGCAGGTGCCTGCGTGTGAGCATGTCGGTGGGCAGTGCACATGTGTAGTGTTTTCATGTACAGATGCATGTGAGGGGGTTTGCAGGTGCGTATAGGTATGTGTTTAGCAGCTGTGAATGGGGGTGAGGTGCACAGAAAGCCTGGTGCATTAAGAAAAACCACAGGATTGTTTCCGTCCTTACCAACACCCCCCCCCCCAACTCCTGTTCTTGCTCTGGATGGAACTGAAGGAGGAGGAAAAGGTACAGAGAAGAAATAAAAAGGGAAGAAGGGCAGAATCTTCTAATCTGAGAGTCTCACTTTGACAAAGGAACACACCACAGCCATGAGACAACATAAACCTTACGGGCTGTCCCAGCTGAGGGGTCCATCACTGCCTGCAAGATGGCGATTCGAGTACACAGCGGCTGGTTAGTAGGCACTGTGCTTTAAGTCACTGACTCCATAGCTGACATAGTTGGGAGTCTGAGGACAGCCACTGTGGGTCCAGGCATTCGGAGCCGCTCTTCTGTGGCCCTAGGCTTCGGTATGCGGAGGACTCCCTCAGGGATCACTTATTCCACCGCTGACATGTGCCTTTCAATCTCTGCTGAATTCTACATTTGAGGCGTTCCTCAGTCCCTTCCCCTGCTTCGTGGAAAAATTAAGAACAAGTGCTGACCCCTAAAACCTTTGCTCAGGACGAGCTTCCTTGACCTGTGCTTCTCTTTTCAGCCTTCCTCTTAGCGAGCAACGCCACGCAGGCAAGTTCCAGGGTTCCCACCCTTGACACGGGCTGCACATGGCCAGGAAATGTGTGCCACGATGCTTGAGGGCACTGCGCTCAACTGAGGTATCAGATAGCACATTTCCATCTGGATATAATTTATTTACTCTATCAGTACTTTATATTAAAGAAAGTGAACCAGTGTGAAAACTAAAAGGGAGACGTATTTTGGCTGAGGAGTAACCTGGAAATTATTAAAGTCAAAAGCTTCTGGGTCAAAGGGCAGCAGCTTCGTGTTATTAGAATAATATGTTAATGTTTAAGTCATGTAACCTTGTAGGGTCTCCGAAACACCTGCGAGGAAAATGGTTTTCACACTGTTGAGATGGTAACGAATAGGCAAGCTCACTGCTGCTCTGGACTCTACTCATGCAACTGCATTTTATGAGCCAGTGAAACATAGCCTGACATGAATATAAAAAAGACAGTAAAACAACACCACCCTTTCTCATTGCTCCATTTTCTCTCTGCACACGGCTACTCCCCTCCCAGCGCCTCTTTACGCCGGCTGCCCTTGGTTCAGCCGTTGCTGAGGACCGAGTCCAAGGTGCCCTGAGATACGGTAGAAAACACAGGATCCCTCCCACAATAGAGTTCCAATTATTGCATAAGGTTGGCACTGTGAACTATATTCTGCCTGTGTTGAACAGTGTTGTAGAACCCTAAGCTGCATCTCCATAAGCAATATTTCTGGGTGTCTTTTTTTTAACTTCACATCATTATCAGCCTTAGCACTCAAAAGTAAATACGCACACATGTGTGTCAAGATAGGAGACGCCTGCGTTTCTGAATGTCCTAACACCAAGAGCCCATCTGAAGATGGGACAAAGGGCATCTTTTATCCATAATTGATGTAATTACCTAACCTGACCTTTAGAAAGGTGAGGTCCATCAGATTGTGATAATTTGCATTTATTTTAGATGCAGATGTCAACTCTCTGGCACTCTTGTATGTGCACAGAAAATCAGTTTAAAGACTGGGCATTCTAAAAAAATTAAAATAAAATAAACAATCAACTTTTACGTTAAATACAAACTTGCCTTTCAGAAATCAGCCAGTTGATTCTTAAACAATTGTGTTACAGCGTGAATGTTATCTCTTTAAAATTTAGATATTGAAGCTATGGCCTCCAGTGTGACTGTATTTAGAGTTAGGGTACTTCAGGAGAAAATGGTTAAGTGAGGAGGGCCTTACTTTGATGTTGCCTGTAGAACCAACAGGGAAATTAGACTTCACATGGGCACGCACACGTGCACACCCATGCATATACATGCACTGTGCACACACACATACACACACACCACGTACATGCACACAAAACAAATAAAAGTAGTAAAAATGGTTAACAAAGACTGCTGCACAGTTTTCGTCAGAGTGGAAGGAGTCAGTGGGAGAAACAAAGTGGAATGCAGGCCCTGACAAGATAAAAGGTACAGAGAGAAGGGAAGAAAGAAGCCTGCCCCGGCTCCCTGGTCATCCAATAGGAACACACCCACAGGACTCGAGTTGCTGGCCCACTTGGTCCACGCTCATCTTTCTCTGGTTTACGTCACACATTGAGCTCTCGCCTATGCAAAGTAATAACTTCATCTAAAAATATTTTATTTTGGGTTCTTAGACTTCTAAAAACTCTTTACAGACATTACCTCATCCTTTCTCTTATAAGTAGGTAACCCTGATGACAGAGTAGCCCCAAAAGCTGTTTATGTAGATTCAGGGGTAGACTTGTGCCTAAGACCTCAAAGGTGTCGGTCCTGTCTATTTGGAATGAAAGATGGGTGCACTCAACTTCAGTAAGTGCTACAAGCTCTTGTTCTAGTAGAAGAAAAATATCCCAGTGCCAGGATTTAAAAATGTAACAAAATAAAGCCATTTTGTTCACCAAAGAAGAGAAATTTTAAAATGGTATTTAGTGTACAGCTTTCACCTTCTAAAAGATTGCTTTTTATAAAATGTAAATTGAACACTTGATCCATGAAGGTATTTTTGTATTCTTATGCATGTCTAAAAATTAAATAAATACAGGCATTTCTATTCTTGCTGTCTATAAGACCATTACACAAACACACACACACACACACACACACACACACACACACACACACACACACACGGCCTTTCAGTAGTCTCCTGTGTGATGAGTTAAGCAGACAGTCTGGGGAGAAACTCTGCCCTGCCGCTATACTGGGCTAGCTCCACCCACTGTGAGAACCACAGAGATAAAAGAATCTTTCTTCCACTCTGCTCACTCTGCCGTTTGTCCTGTCCCATTTAGAGCTGGAGACACTGTAACTTTAGGACCTTACAAATGTCTGAACTCGTAACATGGGAAAATATGAACATTTTATTAACTTAGCAGAGGATTCCAGCCTAAACAGACTTTTCCCTCAGCTGAACATGTGTTTAAAAGATTACGGGAAAGGATTTTGAGCTTGACTCTTCAATTCCATCGAAGAGTGACTCCCTTGTGTGTTGCTCTAAGGTGTAAAAGATCAGCTCTCCTCAGCTACGTGTGGCCTCCAGGCCTCTGTCCTGTACCTACCCCACGTCGGCAAATATGAATACCAAGAGCTGCAACCCACAGTAAGAAAGTCCTCCTTACCACAAAAAGAAGACAGGAACATGCAGATATATCTTAAGGCAAAACAAAGAAAGACTATTAAGACAAAGGGCAAAATTTTTTTCCCAAACAGACGGTCTGTCCCTGAGTGGCAGGGACTGAGCATCTGAAAGGTTGGCTTCTGTGATGAACCTGGGCCAAGGAACCACTTAGAGATGACCTAGGTGATGGGAGTTGATTTATATCCATTTCCTCAAAAGAAAAATAAAATCTCTTTTCTCTGTTGACCACATCACTTCATCCTTAACAGAACAAGTCTGGGAATGACTGGTTTATGGAAAAATATCCATATCCAGAGGGAAAATCTCCCGGAAATCCTCATGCCATGAATTAGTTCAAATCGCTATTCAATTTCTTAAAATTGAAAAATTTGAGCAGCATCCTTGGTAGCAATACTGCAGTGACCCAAAATGCAGAGCCACACATGTCATCCATCTCTTCCTGTCCCTGGTGGATAAAGTGCCCACCATAGACCCATCAGGTGCATGCATGCAGGGCTATATCTGATTGTGCCACCTAAGTCTCCTCTTACTTAAACACCTGGGAATCTTCCTGGCTGTAGGGGAGTGTAGAAATTCACATAACTGGTGATGACACTGACCAATGCAATCACAATAACTTAAAATTGCTCCATCTCCATGAAGCAACAATCTTCATAGATTTAAATATCAATTCAACAGTTAAAAATGAAGATGTTGGTTCTGGAATTGTCATTTTTTAAGCATCCATTCATTATTCCCCCTTTACTGACAACAGCTATTCAATACCAACCACCTTTCCTTAGTGGTATGCTCACATATATGTAAAGTAAAGAGGAAATATAAATGACAATGCCAACAAAGTGAGGGGGACAGTGACAGTCACATGTCTGGTCATCAATAATTAGTGCACTCCCTAGATCACTCTGAAGACAGAAAATGGGCATAAAACAAGTTGTGTTGTATCTGTTATGTTTCCACCTGAGATAAGAGTGTAGCTTCAGCATCAGAGTCACTACCTAGATGAAAGAGTCTAAACCACTGTATATCCTCTTCTAAAGTTCCTCTCCTAAAGATAGAAAGTAATACAGTAGATAAATTCACCCCAGCTTAGTGAGATGTGTCCAGTGAGGGGTTTGCAAGCATTCAACTCAAATCCAAGGTACCTAAAAATGTACTGGAAGAATGGTGCATCTTAATTAAACTTAAAATTAAAGGCGATGGTCATGGCATGCACTCAACTTCACATGTCTTGGAGGATTGCTCTCATCAGTTCCAAAATGCAAGGAGAACCAGTGTCCCAACAACATGGAACAGAGGACAGATGTGGCATTCAGCTAGAGAAGCAAACGATTAAAGAAGCCTTTCTTTTCTCTATGAATTCTTACTTCTTTTCTGAAGGTTTTTCATGGCCTTTCTTCCTCCAACAACTGGTACTGGGAAACAAGCCTAGTAACAACTCCAGCTTTGAGACATGGCCTTGGGTGTCCAACTAGAAACACAACAAATCCTCCAGTGGTGGCATCTAACAGCCTACTATGTATAACCTGGTCAAGACTGTGTTAATACAGCCAAGGCATTAGGCCAGCCCACTTCATCAAGGTAAGTCACAGCAATGATTGGAACCTATACTCTGTTGGAAGGACCATGAGCCAGCCACTGAGGAACAAACCTGTAGTCCCAACTACTAGAAAGACTAGGATCAGACTGAAATTGTAGAGTTCAAGGCCAGTATTAGCAAAATGGAGAGGTTATGAGGGGACAGAGAGAGAGGCACAGAAAAGTGAGGAAGGAAGATTTGATTTTTTTGGAAGTTTTAAGAGAGAGATACAGAGAGAGAGAGAGACAGAGAGAGAGATTTGTTTTATTGGTCTGTCTTTTATACAAAAGCCATAATTAGAGATGCAGTTGCAGATATGGCTAAGTCAATATCAGTGAATTCTCTCCCTGTCTTTATTTGCCCAATCAACCATCACTTATTCTTCAGCAGCAGCAGCAGCAGCAGCAGCAGTAGTACTAGTAGTAGTAGTAGTAGTAGTAGTAGTAGTAGTAGTAGTAGTAGTAGTAGTAGTAGTAATGGCCCGTGGCTACTGCTGATGGGTGTCTTAGAACCACTGGAACACTCTTTAACAAACCTAAATGCCTCTGCTCTTGTATAATAAGTCAGGAGAATTCTGGTCTTTGAACTATTTATACTTTCAATGTAATGAATTATATAACACATAATTTTAAAGGAAAAATAGTGGATGAAAAAGCAAAGAAAGATATTTAAAGTAAAAATTACATCATTTGACTTTTATAAATCTAAATAACAGTAAATTATTTTATAACACTACTGAATTAAAGTATTGCAAAAATAACTAAAATATTGGCAACAATACTGAGATTCTAAAAATATCATCACTCAGACTATTTCTGAAAGTGTAAGGCCATGTTTTAACAAAACTATAAATCCAAGCTCATGAGTCATTGCTCATTTATAACACGTGAAAGGAAACTTTAAGAAGAAGATATCAACTCAAAGAAAAACTGTGTTCTTCATAAAAGATTGGAGTGTAAAACAGCTTCAAGCTAGCCAGCTATGGTGGCACACAACACTTGGGAGACTAGAGCAGGAAGATCATAAATTCAGACTAGCCTGGGCTACATGACAAAAACATGACACCAAACAGCATTAGGTTAAAATATCTAAAATGGACATTCATTATTGTTACCACTTTTTAAAAAACTATTCCTATTGTTAATAATGCATTACATAATAGAAGGCTTTTCCATTTCTCTAAATCTACTTATTTATCTGGTATGTATTTAAGGAGTCCTGTCACCCCACTATGGTAAGGTGGGCATGGGAAACAGCCTAGAGTCACTTTTTCTCACATGCAGTGGATGTGCGAGAAGCTCAACCTTCTTCAAGGGAAACACTTCCCACCCAGTGGTGAGAAACATCATTGACTTGGAAGCTTCTGGCAGTCAGCTCTTTAGGTTAGCCTCCAGAGCAAAGCAAGGAGCAAGTTCTTTGCAAAGTCACTCCTACACAACAATGGATCAAACTGCAAAACGCTCACACTTGTCCAACCTTCTTTACAATGTTTAATTAAAATCACTTTATTGTAACTCATAAACAAAAACACCATGCAGCTGACTCACAGTAGCCACTCAAACACTATCAGTCCTCACTCCATACATTTTTTGGATTTTTACAATTAGAATAACAGTTCTGAAGCCATGAAGGTTCTATAGAGGATTTATACTTTCACTACCAACTACATTAGTTAATTGGTTAGTTGGTTAATTAGCTAGTTACTTCATAGTTCTTGCTGCTTTATTACCAACCTTCTGGCATTGGGAAACAAAGTTTCTATGCACAAAGTTCACATTGCAAATCATGCAACCCAGGTCAAAAAAAAAAAGTACAAAAAAATGTACTGTATTCACTAAGTTTATGGGTATTGTGTTAGGCTGCACGCATAGCTTTCATTGGCCAACCATGGCTGCTTGTGGTCCATCGGCCACAGTGTGGACACGCCTCTATGATTTTTGTGAGCAAGCTCCCACGGGCCTGGCAGGAATTTTAACAGGTCTGTATCTCATTCTGATGATTGTACAATCCTGACTCCTTACTTTCCTGTTTATAGATATTTTATCCAAGATACCCCCCATACGCCTGACTCCATGGTGGTATATCCTTCTTGGAAATACAAACTATCTTGTTGTATAATGCTCAAACTAACCTGTAGAATGTCTCACCCAAATGTATAGGCACTTAATTTGCGCTTCAATTCTCATTCCTGACTGAGCCCTTTGCTGGAAAGAGTTCTAGTGTAGCCATTATACTGAAAGGACACTAAAACTGACTTCTCACAAAAATTCAATCAGAGACATAGATTCTCACTGAATGTTTAACTCTAAGAGTACCAGAGGACTGGAGCTAATATTAAAATTGAATACTGTGAACTATGACATGCTAGATTTTCAGAAAAAAAAAAAAAAAGCCAAAGCTTCTCTCAAAGCACAAAGTTTCATGTATTCAAGATTAATCCTTAGCAATCTTTCCAACTGAATTGAAAAATAATGCTGATAGTTTTAGCCCTACAGAATTTAATCCTGATCAGTCCTTGACATCAGGCATCTGACTAAGCAGCTCCAGCCAATCTGACACAGTTGGAAGCCATTGTGGGACACAAATGGTAGCTGGTGGCTGCTAGAAAGTACATTTCCCTCTCCCTGTCAATTCTGAATATTAATGATTCAATATAAGTTTAAACATTTTCATCATGGCCCCCAGAAGAGAAAGAAATAAGACTAAATCATGGGAACAAGCGTGTCTCAACTCTGCCAAGGATTTAGTCAGACATGGATCCTGAGAGGAAAAGACATTACAAATGTACTGTTCACTTCTCTCTCTCTCTCTCTCTCTCTCTCTCTCTCTCTCTCTCTCTCTCTCTCTCTCTCTCTCTCTCTCTCTTCCTCTCCTGAGCCTCTTCACACCTTGGCCAGGAGAAAGCCAACAAGGAGAACCCAAAAATTTATGTAACACCATGGAATTGATGGGAGGCAGGTATGATATATTAATACTGCACAAGGCCCCCAAATCAGGGAGGAATAAGGCTCTCCCTTGGTTTCTTGTGCAGAAAGCAGCTTACATTGCCAAAGAAATTAAATCTGAAGCTTCAAGAATGCACATATAAAATATGAACCAATGATATTAAACATCTTCAGTGGTAAATCTCCGCCTCTCCATGAGAACTTGGGTACATGAACTATGCACGAGAGATCACTTTGAGAATGTCCTTTGGAATTAGATCATCATTTCCATCCCAGTTTTTTACTTAAAAACTCCATACCGGGATTAAAATGTAAGAAAAAATTGATACAAGAACTTCCCACTGTTACAGTAATCACTAGAACCAGGAGACAGTTAAGGAACTGGATAGAGGCATTTAGTGATTTATGATTTCATTGCTTATAGTAATTATATAATGTCGTTTTAAATTCCAAGACAAATATTTCTTTCTGCATAAGTTTGATTTGGCTAGTATAAGAATCCACTTTTAAAAAAGAAACTAAGATCAAATAGAAACTAATAGTTGCCCTAAGATATAAAAAACAAAACAAAACAAAACAAAACAGGAATTTAGAGGAGAAGCCTGTGGACTTTTGGAAGAAGCTTCCAGAATAACCCATAAGATCTCCTCTTACCTTCTTACTAGGCAGCTCTAAATCCTTTTTCAGATTTTTAGAGAGTTTTGAGAACACCCACCCCACCTATTCCCCACTATAAAAAAAATCTGTTTTAGTTATTTATTGCTGTGTTAGAAATTAACTAAATATACTCAGTATTTTAAATGGCAAACATTTATTATCTGATGGCATCTGGAGTCAGTTATTCAGAGGCAACTGGGCTGAGGATGTGGCTTAAGTTCTTCCCCAGATTACACTGAAGATGTGAGACTGGAAATGCAGTTCACTGGAAATGAAGGCCTAACTGGGGCTAGAGATCCATCACAAACCTTGGAATATAATCTAAAGACATTACAGATTATTGGGCTTATAACATCAAATTATAACTCACTAATGGTTTTAGCCTTATCTGACCAGCAGTTAGTACATGTTGCAAGAAAATCCTGGGAATACAATATGTTAACCTTCAAGTTCAAGCAACCACTGCTTCAAAACATAAAGCCTCACTACAACAATATTAAATGATACAATTTTTTAACTAAAATGTCAGTGACACCAAGCTTCTACAAGAATGCAGAATGATGAGAGCTCTCACACATGGTGGGATATGAAGTAGAAATTATATGATCACTTAAGAAAATAATCTAGCAGCCTTTGATAAAACATTTTTAATTTTCTTAATTAATTATTTATGAAGAAAGCAATCTAACAGTCCGGAATAAGCAGACATTGCTGTATGATGAAGCAAGCTGCTCTTAGGTGTTTGTACAAATACAAGAAAAATGTGTGTTCACAAATGAAACAGATACTGAGGTGTGTATAGTATCTTAGTTCATCGTCTTATTTCTGCATACAGACACTGGAATGATATTCAGCAATGAAAACGGGCTAACTGTTGATAATTCAGCAATATGAAGGAATGTCAATAAAGTGATGAAATGGGAACATCCAAGTCAAAACTCCACATGCTGGCATTAGGGTCTTTGTTTATCAGGTACAAGCCCCTAGATTCAATAACCAACACAAAGAAAAGAAGATGTATAGAGAGCAATGAATCTTGTAACAGTCACTCTAGAAGGGCAAAACTATAGACAGGAAGCAGAAAGCCAGAAGACATGTTAGTGATGAAAGAACTTGTGTGCCAGGGATCTCTTCGTAGTGTTGATCCTACAGCTTTGTATGTTTGTCTGTTAAAAGTAGTCACTAAAAGTGAGTTTCATTGTATATAACTTGCAACTTAAATAACATTAAAATCTACCCAACCATGCTAACTTCTCCTAAATCTGCAGTAGGGGCATATATACTGAACACTAACACACAGCGCTGGGTTAAATGGCGGAACAAAGAAAGACTGAGCATCAGCTAGCTAGTTCTAGTCTTGTCAACCTCTTCTTCACACAAGAAGCTGTTTTTCATCACCAATGCAGTAATTTTCACTGGCTAGTTGAGCGTTCAGTGAGCATCCCTTAGATCTCTGCTTAACTTACACAACACTGTAGGCCATCTTTCCTAGGAAGAAAGTTAAAAAAAAAAAAGACACATAGCCATTCAAACTTTCACTCGTCATGCAAAGAAAATGGAAGAACCACCTTCAAAATGCTCCTGGCTCGCAAAATTAACCACAGCTATTGATGAAAACGAGTTCGAATCCACAGGAAAACCACAAAGCTGGCAACTTAAGAGTACTCTGTCTTCCCAAACAACTTCTAATCATCATCTCTCAAGAGCTCAAGGCCAAAGCTAACATACCATGCACCCTTGGCTAAAACTTTGCCCTGGTTTCTGTCCACCCCTCTGGCATCTTCTAGAGGCCATGGTCACACTTGTCCCTAATAAACCAGTGAACCACTAAGCAGCCTGTATTGAAGGATAGAATGTAATAACCTAAAAGTCAGAATGCCAACAGAAAGAGAAAACTATATTCTCTCAAATAATTTATAAACGATTATACATCAGCAAAGAAAAATGCAGTTGCTAGCAAGACAGTGTGGCTGGAAACTTGGATGTAGATGGTGGTGTGAAATAAAGAAGATGGCAGTTTCCTCCGCCTCGACATCCATGTCTCCGGCTCCCTGACCACAGTTTGTAAATTAAAGCTGGGTATCATGTTCCCTTGTCAATCTGTTTCAAGAATTTCCTCTTAAGACAAGATGTTCTAATATTGAAGCTCATACCTTGTAAAGGAGGCTGGTTGACCTCTGTCATGCATCCCTCTCCCAATCTTTCATTGGGATTTGGCACCAATGTTACAAAAATGTGTTCTCAATTGTTGACACAGGAATTTTCTTTCCTAGTAATAACATCTCGGTGGTAGACTGTTGCCTCTCCTGGTGGCTGATTCATACAATGACTTCCTTTCTATCACTGTCTTTGGCTTTTTGCTAGTATAAACATTCAGATTCCTATCTACCTGAGTTTAATTAGCTAAATCATCTCAACACCCTCATAGAAACCATACCATCACCATTAGATGATCAAATATACTGCCTGTATCAGGACAGCATGATTCCAGCCTTTATGCAGTCACAGGCACGTTAATATCCTGTAAAGTGCTCTTTACAATGAAATTCCTTCTGTCCTAGTTTCCTGTCTGATGCTTTTAATAAAACACTGGCCAAAAGCAACTTAAAGGAGGAAGGGATGTGTTCCCCTGTGAAGGGTAAATTCCATCTCTGACATCAGATCAGGAATTTAGGCTTTGGTGCTTCTTCATGGCCAGATAGATAGATAGATAGGTAGATAGATAGATAGATAGATAGATAGATAGATAGATAGATAGATAGATAGATAGATAGACAGACAGACAGATAGATATCCTTCACATAGAGCAATGCTTGCTTTCATTATGTCATGTCTGCCTTCCTAAGGTGTCACTTGCATAAAATCACATACTTTCTAGTCTTTTGCATCCAGTTACTTTCATACAGAAAAAAAGCACATGCTCTTGAGATTTATGCTGCTCTGTATATTGCTGCATTATTTCTGTGGTTGAGTATTCCATTGCTTGGAAATACCAATATGTCTATGCTTATTCACTACTTCATTTATACTGGGGTAATTCTGCTTTCAAGCTGTTTTAGGGGCCTTAAATATTTTCATAAGTGTATTTGCATAAGCATATACTTTCATCTTTCTGGAGTAAATAAAGATATAGGGTGAGTGTTTGTATGTTAAGATCAGTATGCTAGCAAGTGGTTTGTTACTTTTAACTGTGGTCTTAAATTTCTCTAATAACCATGTTTATTGCTTAACTGTCACAGCATACCTTTTAGACAAATTGTCCAAACATTTAGCCTACCCATTTATTTGGGGTTTATTATTGCTTCTTAAATTGAAAGGATTTGAGACCTTATAATATTTATCCCTCTTTTAGATGTATGCATTATTAATATTTCCTCTTAATCTATATTCATATATTTTATATACCTTTCAGTAAACAAAGTTATTCTTAACTAACCTTAATTTACCACTTTTTTTATGGATCTTACATTTGATACATTTCCCACTCTACATGCCTATAAAATGCCAAATACTGGAACAAAAAGATTTTATTCTCCATTTCTTTATAGGAGGTTTAGTACTTATATTTATATTCATAAGCATAGTTTTGAATAAATGGCAAGTTCCATTTTACAAATGCAGAGCATGTCATTTTAGAAGCACATATCAAATATTATCCCTTTCCCATTAAGTTACACACATTCAGGGGTCAAAGAAAATTCTATTTCTGAATTATCCTTTTCTTTTATCCACAAATATGTACTTCCACCCATGATATACTGTCTTCAAAACTTCAGCTTTTTATAAACTCTTTAGGCAATATTTACTCTCTAATTAGTCCCTTTTCTCCAACATTGTTTTTACTACTAAAATTCATTGTATTTCCAAGTAAATTTTAGAACCAAGTTGGCAATTTCTATTTTAAAAAAATACAAACTCTAATTGTGCATTGCCTTTGTAGTGGGACTTGAAGAAAATACTGGTAATTTTGTTGACTTCTTTGATGGGATTTTTCTGGAAATGCAGGCGTGTGTGGCTGTTTGCAGGAGGCTTATTTCAGATGGGTGAAAACCAAACCAGACACACATGGGAAGCCAAGGCCCTGGGCATCTGTTCAAGAAATAGGACTTGTGGGCATGAATACCACTGGGTACATCCTCACCTCCCCTTCTAAACCTCTCTCCACCCAGTGATGAGAATTCACACAGCAAGTGACAGAAAGCAGAAATCCAGAGAGGAAAGGCAATTGGCACTAGGGGTGACCAAAGCATGTCAGGAGCCAAGGCCCTGCGAAAGTTAACTCACTAAGAGAAATTCAGCCCATTTTAGCATAATCTAAGAATTTCCGTGCTACAGAATTGTAGCAGGAATGAAGAGCCCATTCCCTGGGGCTAGAAAATATACAATGCATGCCCAATATTTGAGGCTTGGAGTTCAAAACTTAACCTAATTATTTGTATAACTGGAGTTCCCAAAATATGATAATATTCATTCAAACTTTGACTGGAGGGTTCTCTTATCATCCTTATTAAGTTCCTCCGAGTTCTAGAGGATCAACTCAAATTAATTCTGAAAGTAGAACGTAGAAAGTCAACAGTCGCATTTGGGGAATGTGGGCAAAGTGTTTGCCACACAAGTGTGAGGACCTGATTTGAGTCCTCAGAACCTGTACACATCCAGATGCAGTAACTTTCCCCTGAAGCTCCAACATTCCTATCACAAGATGGGAGGTCAAGACAGGAGACTCCCAAAGCTTAGTGGACAGCCCACCTTGTCTATGCAGTGGCCAACAATGAAGAGACTTCATCACAAAGAATGGAAGATGAAGTCCAATCCCTAAGGTTGTCCTCTGGCCTCCATATGAGTGCTTACACACATGCATACACACACACACACACATACACACACTATAATTATGCATATACACACATCATACACACACAAACACCCACTCAAAAAGAAACCTGTGAGTTCAAAACCCAAACAAAATTCTGTACTTCTTATTCAGCATGAACTTTCAAATCCAAAGCCCTTCATTCAGAAAGCTCATCTCTATTTTGAAACTAAGCTTTCAATCTGAAAATAAATAAAGAATTATTTCAAGGTTCTTATGTATACCCTCTATTTAATGTTAACTAAAATGGGATTTACAGTCACAGAAGTAACATGGCTCCCTCTACCTTGCTCTGCCTTTGGTGTCAACAATACTGAAGTCTAAATGCAGGAGCTGTGGTGATAAACTGAACCTTTCATAAGAAGCTGTTTTTCTTCCTTTTTTTCTTTTTTATAGTCATTGGCATTTTATCTGATGAAATATTTGAATTTAGCAAACCTTATGCCCCAGATTCATAAAGAAGGTTTCATTTTGCTTTTGAATTTAGAACCCATACCCAGTAGAATCTCACAATAATGCATCTTTTGTCACATCCCAAAAGAAAGCTTCTCTTTCCATGTCGGATCACCTGTTAGCATCGCATTATGTGAAGCTCCTAGGAAGGATGAAGTGTCAACTGCTCTGCTCTTGGGTGGCTGAGAATCTGAGTTTTTCTTAGGACAAGACCAACCTGTCACAGGCTCCACCCACTGTGGGAACATCCAGGTGGACTTAACGTGAGCATTCAGAAAGACTGGGGCTTCTTGAAAATAGCAAGGCTCAGATAGAGAAGTTATCTCTAAAGATGCAGAAAATGGTACTATTTGGTCCAAATAATAACAAGATTAATATAACTCCACTAAATATCTCCTCGTTTTAAGTAAAAGTACACAAAAAAAGTACTGTGTTTTATGGTATTAATTCAAAGAACAGTTACACGTCATTTTACTCATCTATTTTTATCTCTGATTTCTTGGTAAATTTAGAACTAAGACCATTTCTGTAAACCAGCTGTCTCCACCTTTCAATATTTTGCAGGTGGCTGAGGAACTAAATTTGCATAGAGAAGAGCACAGACCCTCCACTCTGCAAATCTGAATAATAGTACAGGCCTTGGCGAGTGGTACAAGATACACGATTCCACATTCTAGGCCAAGGCATTAGTTATCTCTGTGAAAGAATACACCACCCATGAGTAAGACTGGTCAGAATAGGCTAAACTCTCTGGAGACTCATCAAAGGAAGCTGACAATGATACAGGGGTATTCAACAGAAACCAAGACTCAAGAGAGACTCCAGAAGCATGAAGAACATGACTAGCTGCTGTGTCAATGCGGTGTGCATGTTCCTTGAGAGGTTGGTTCTAAACAGGTATGTGGAAGAGCTGTGACCTATAAAAGTCAAGTCTGAAACCAAGGCACAACTAGAGACTGTGTCCTTCCAAATGGCTTTTATTATTTAGTTGTGACAGAGAATGTGATTTAGTTCAGTGTGTACAAAGACCTAAAAGGGTGTATATGTGAAAATGTAAATATATAGACTTCTTCATAAAAAGTATCCTTTATGTATGAATGGGAAAATTATGGGTAATTCAATCAAAGATGCTGGGATATCTGAATATGAATACCTGTTTTTCACTATATTACAAATTAATTCAACGAGTACCAGTGACTTCTCCATGAGAAAGGAAAGTGTATGTGTAGCTGAGACCTTGTGAACTTTTCCTTATCTGGCTTGGCATGTTCACTGGTGTCTTCCTTGTTCAGCTGAAGCTTCAATGGTCCCATGGGTGAGACTTTATGTGTGTAGCTTCTGCTGTTACTCTCTCTCCCAGCAAGCTGCCTAATCCTCTGGCTCTCATACTCTTTCCACCCTCTCTTGTGCAATGTTCCCTGAACCTCGGGTGCTGCAGTGTTTTGTAGATGTTCCCATTAGGAATGGGATCCACAACTCTGCATTTCATTTCCTTGTGGTTTCTGTAATCGTCTCCATCTGCTGCAAAAGAGAGGTTTCCTTGTTGAGGGTGAAGACTACACTTGTCCATAGGAATAAGGATAAACTGAGTCAGGCTGGAAGCAGGAGAGGTTGTCATCTCCAAAGAAGAGCACACCAATTGATTGGCCGATGACAAATGATCAGCCCTGAAAGCATACACGCAGGTAATATTATACGGACACAACAGGGTATAATTAGTAATATATATTCAATTACATATATTCATTCAACAGAAATGATTGAAAAAAGAGATCATGAATTTGAAAGGCAGCATGGAGGAATATATGGAAGGATTTGAGGGAAAGAAGAGGGAGGGAGAAATGTTCTAATTAAATTATACTCTCAAAAATAAACAAAAAGAAATCTAAGTTTTCAAAAATAACATAAAAAGGATTTTATATATAAAATTCAAAGGGCATGAATATTTTTAATTGTATTAGCAGTTTCAGTGTTTGAAAGTTGAAGGTACATCTGAGAAGTACAATGCTCCAAAAAAAAAAAAGAATGTGTAATCTCCACATTACCCAAAGAGGAATTCCACATTTCATGACAAAAGAACATTATGCTAGGCCATCACAGAATGCCCAACACTAAGGTGTTGTCCTGAGGAAATGAATGAACACAGGAAGGAATAAGCCAATCTCTGAATGGAGATGAAGAACCTATAAATAGGAGCAATTCAAACAACTACCAACTACCCTTGAACTCATCTAGATACCTGTGTAACCAGCACAACTCTCTACTGCAGTCTAGATGTAGACTATTCCTCAAAGGCCCATGCGTTAGAAACCAAGTCTTGGTTTCCACATCAGCACTGTTGGAACGTAGTGGGAAAATTAGGAGGAGAGGCTTTTGTAGGAAGGTCCTTAGGTCTTTGAAGGCATGCCCTAGAAGTTGAATATAGGGCCCTTGCTGCTCACTGGCTTATAACTGAGGGAGCTGCTTTGCTCTGCCACACACACTCAACATATTCTTCCTTGCCATAGGCCCAATGCAAAGGAAGCCATTGAGTCATGGGCAGGAGCCAGCATCACTATTTTGTAAGCACATTCACTGTCTCATGTATTCTGTTATACTGGTTAAAAGCTAGTTAATATATCATCTCTGGAAAAAATAAATTTTCCAGATCCAGAAGCCCCATCACCACTAGCTAGAGAACTTTCATCTTGCTTCAGTCTCCAGAAGTCAAATACTACTCTGTGAATTAAGCTAGACACCAATGGAAGAAGTGATGCTAATACCATTCCATGATAGAGTGTCAGTACATAGCCCAGGCAAATCCTCACATGTGTGTGGCATGAATTATTGTCAGTTTTATTCTACAGATGAGAAAACTGAGATTCATAAAGTTTATGGTGGCTCAGGATGTAGTGAGTTGATAGAATGATTGCCTAACATGTGTGAAGTCCTGGATTTGATCCCCAGGCACCATATAAATTGGGAATAAGGGTACATGCCTGAAATCTCAGAACTAAGGAAAAGGGGGGAAGGGATGATAAGAAGTCCAAGGTAATCCTCAGCTATCAAGAGTTTAAGGCCAGTCTAGGCTATTAGAGACACTGTAGATAGATAGATAGATAGATAGATAGATAGATAGATAGATAGATAGATAGATAGATATTTAACCAACATCATAGAGCTAATAGAAAATGAAATAGATTTGAATGAGGTCTGTCTAATCATATATTCTTCCTATGGCAGATCAAGAAGCAGGCAGAGGGGCTGGCAAGATGGCTCAGCAGGTAATAGCACTGACTGCTCTGCTAAAGATCCTGAGTTCAAATCCCCACTCTTTGGGCCGGAGCAAGTGGGGTTGACTGAAGTGAGCAGAGGTGCTAAATTCAATTCTCAACAACCACATGAAGGCTCACAACTATCTGTACATCTACGTGTACTCATATATAAATGAATAAATAAATATATAAATAAATAAATAAATAAATCTTTTAAAAAAGAAGGAGAAGGAGGAGGAGGGGGAGAAGAAGAAGAGGAAGAAGAAGAAGAAGAAGAAGAAGAAGAAGAAGAAGAAGAAGAAGAAGAAGAAGAAGAGGAGGAGGAGGAGGAGGAGGAGGAGGAGGAGGAGGAGGAGGAGGAGGAGGAGGAGGAGGAGGAGGAGGAGGAGGAGGAGGAGGAGGGGAGGAGGAGGAGGAGGAGGGGAGGAGAAGGAGGAGGAAGAGGAGGAGGAGGAGGAGGAAGAGGAGGAGGAGGAGGTCTAACAGTTCCAAAGGATGGATTTCATTTCATTCCTCTAGAGTGACCTCAACCCTGAAACCACTGTGCTTTAGCAGAGTCCTAGTGAACACCATGCAGGTTCCCAGTGAAACAGGCAGACTTTGTCACCAAAGACATCTAGTGCATGAGACAGTTTTTACAGTTAACGACAACTTCTGTAAAGTGGAAATACATTGCTGTGAATTAAAGGAAAAGACAGGCCTTCTAAAGGGGGACCTAAGAAAAATAAGAGATGACCCAAAGGAAAAAGGAGAACAGGCGACAAACACCAGATTATTATTTGAAAGCTGTGACTCTGCTAAATGCGACCTGGGGCTCTCAAGTCTGTGAAAAGTAGGTGTGAAGCAATGAGAAACTCTGCCAGTAGACAGAGTAAAAAGGCAGCTATAACAGAGCCGTCCATTGTTTAAGCCTCCACTAGCCCACTAGACTGAGAACTGACAGCCAGACTGTAAATGCTTTCCAGTGCCTTTTTCATTTATGTTCTTTATAAGACAGGTAGAAAGTGGAACTTCCCTGTTCCCTCTCTTCACCCTAACCTTCAAGTCCTAATCTCTGGTTTCCTCATGCTCTGCTCCAGCTGCCAGTTTGCAGATAATTGAAAACACTCCTGAGCATCTTTCTTTACCCAGTCTTCATTTTTCATATTTGCATATTGACCACTCTCAACTCCTACCCCCTCCAGCCCTGCCTAGCTTCCACACAAATCTCTCTCATTTGGTTTTTTTGTTTTGTTTTGTTTTTGTTTTTTGTGACCCACCAAAACCATTCATGGCCATCTGTGTAACTGTGGGTTTGGAGACATAAATGGAGTCCAGTCGCAACTCAAAGACCATGATTCCCTCTCCCATAATCTATCCATAACCAATAGTTCAGAGATAAAGGGCAGAGTCCAATGGGCCCATCCCTTTTCTTTGACTCATCTGTGTGGACCAAGAGAAGCTAGCCATATTATGTGAACTGGTGACTTCATCAGTAATCTTGGGACTGATGTTTCAGAGTCCTTTGCCCTTTAACTATTTCCACACTTCCCAAACCCTCTTCATAGTTGTCCTTGATCTCTTTCTTTTACCACATCATAGCTTGTGTTACCTAATAGATGGTTCATCTATTGAAACATCCTCTTTTTATCCAGTAAGATGAAACCACTATAACTCTAAAACCAATCCTTCAGCACTGTAACTTCACTCATAACTCAAACCCTCCTATCAGTTTAATCAACTGTTTCCCTGGTTTTTTAGTTACTATTTCATTTTACAAAGAGACACCATAACCAAAGCAATTTATAAAAGGGAGCATTTAATTGGGGCTTGATTACAGTTTCGGAAAGTCAGTGCATGACCATCATGGTAGAGAGAATGATGGCCACCTGGCATGGTGCTGGAGTAGTGTCTGAGAGTTCACATCTGACCCTTTATAGGGAGCAGGGAAAGAGAACACTAACTGGGAATGGTATGGGATTATAAAAGCCTCAAAGCCCATCCCCAATCACACACCTCCCCAACAATTCCATACCTCCTAACCCTCTCCTAAATAACCCACCGACTGGGGATCAAGCATTCAAATATATGAGCCTATGGGGACCATTCTTATTCAAAGCACCACATCCATCCATCTGGGTCCATGTGATTCTCCCCATCATCGCTGCTCCAGCAGGAATGTTAGGTTTCTTCACTACCCATCCTCAGCTATGACAAACCTGCCACAATGAGCATCAGTAATGTGACATCTTTCACTCACTGATTTCCAAGTATTAGGTACAATGCCATCCCATTATCATGGACAGATTCTGTAGTAGTCAGAACAGTTTTATCCACTGAACACAATAAATAATCACCTAAAAAGAGAGTTTCTATAGAGAATTATTTAGATCAGATTGGTCTGAGGGCATATGTGGTAGAAAGTGTCTTGATCACATTAGGTAATGTGGTAATGTTGACCTCATTTCCTAGGTTTGGGCTCTAGAGAGGTCTAAGGGAGTACTACACATTCGTTGTCTCTCTGTTCTTGACTATAAATGTGACTTGTTACTTCAGATTTCTGTCTTGACTTCCCCACAATGATGGACTATAACCTGGAGTTCTCTTTTTTCCCTTAGTTGCTTTCTGCCAAGAACCAAACTTATAATCTCTTTTGTCATAATTAAGCTAAAGAGCATTTGCTGATGAGGTCAGAAGCTGAATTGGTTCTTTTAACCCTACATTGTTACTGCTTGACCTAATCTGAGCTTTGAAGTGCAGTCTGGTATTAATTCTCTCATTCACATGTAACAATATTTGCACAGCCTTGTTATGGACCTAATTGTAGGTGCTAGCGCAATGAATCAGGCAAAAAAAATCTCTTCACTGCAAAGCTTATGGTGTATAAGAAAACTAACGTGAAAATATAAAATATAGTGTCAACTAACAGTGATCTAATGAGGAAAGGTAAAGTTGTATCTCCTAGTTGATTGCTGAAACACTAATGCACTAATGCACTTCAATACTGTCTCACTTCCTGCATCCTGCAGTCTGACATGCCATCCCCCAAACGTCTGTGTGTTACCCTTGTCTCTGTGTCTTATGCCACATAGAGACAGCTCCCTGCTTACATGCCTGAGTCCTCCACGGTTCAATATACCTCTGTGTCTCCCCCAACCCTGTCAGGAAAAACTTTCAGTTGCAAGGCAAAGCTTGTCAAACCTGAACTGCCTCATCAAAGGAGATGTATTTGTTCAGAAACTGCTAGAGTAAGGGCACAAGACCAAAGTTCTAGTCAAATTTTCTCTCTTCTTCCCTTTTCTAAGTTTAAGCTTCATCCTCAGACTGGCTTTCTTCACTTGAAGGTGATGGTGACCATTCTTCGTCATCTGTACCCCAGAGTGTTGGGTCGTTCTAACGGCACCATGAACCCTGAAACAAGCACCAAAAAAGACCATTAGTGGATGGTTGTAGCTACTATGCATGGAAAAAGGAACATGGGAGTCCATTTGATGCTGGGAACTTCTTCTAAATGAAATACTGGATCATGAGGAACTAGGATGGCTGCTATAGTCATCCTCTCCTCTGTCTAAAAGCAATGCCTTTCATCACTTTGTTCTATAGAACACAATTTTTGCCTTCATTTTCTGTCATTTATTTAAGAACTAAATTTAAGCATGTCAAAAGAGTAGATCCATTGCACAAGCATTCTTAGTGAGGAACTTAGACATTGTCAACTGATTTTGTATCTATTTATTTCGTAGGAGAGTGTTCATGTAATTGTGTACGTGGAAAATTCTATCAAGTGCATCCCTGGAATTGAATTCAAATTGTCAGATGTGGTAAGTACAGTTACCCACTGTCACACCAACCCTGTGTGTCTTCTTCTTTTTTTTTTTCCATTTTTTATTAGGTATTTAGCTCATTTACATTTCCAATGCTATACCAAAAGTCCCCCATACCAACCCAGCCCCACTCCCCTGCCCACCCACTCCCCCTTTTTGGCCCTGGTGTTCCCCTGTACTGGGGCATATAAAGTTTGCAAGTCCAATGGGCCTCTCTTTCCAGTGATGACCGACTAGGCCATCTTTTGATATATGTGCAGCTAGAGTCAAGAGCTCCGGGGTACTGGTTAGTTCATAATGTTGTTCCACCTATAGGGTTGCAGATCCCTTTAGCTCCTTGGCTACTTTCTCAAGCTCCTCCATTGGGAGCCCTATGATCCATACATTAGCTGATTGTGAGCATCCACTTCTGTGTTTGCTAGGCCCCGGCATAGTCTCACAAGAGACAGCTACATCTGGGTCCTTTCGATAAAATCTTTCTAGTGTATGCAATGGTGTCAGCGTTTGGATGCTGATTATGGGGTGGATCCCTGGATATGGCAGTCTCTACATGGTCCATCCTTTCATCTCAGCTCCAAACTTTGGCTCTGTAACTCCTTCCATGGGTGTTTTGTTCCCAAATCTAAGGAGGGGCATAGTGTCCACACTTCAGTCTTCATTCTTCTTGAGTTTCATGTGTTTAGCAAATTATATCTTATATCTTGGGTATCCTAGGTTTGGGGCTAATATCCACTTATCAGTGAGTACATATTGTGTGAGTTTCTTTGTGAATGTGTTACCTCACTCAGGATGATGCCCTCCAGGCCCATCCATTTGGCTAGGAATTTCATAAATTCATTCTTTTTAATAGCTGAGTAGTACTCCATTGTGTAGATGTACCACATTTTCTGTATCCATTCCTCTGTTGAGGGGCATCTAGGTTCTTTCCAGCTTCTGGCTATTATAAATAAGGCTGCTGTGAACATAGTGGAGCATGTGTCCTTCTTACCAGTTGGGGCATCTTCTGGATATATGCCCAGGAGAGGTATTGCTGGATCCTCCGGTAGTACTATGTCCAATTTTCTGAGGAACCGCCAGACTGATTTCCAGAGTGGTTGTACAAGCCTGCACTCCCACCAACAATGGAGGAGTGTTCCTCTTTCTCCACATCCACGCCAGCATCTGCTGTCACCTGAATTTTTTATCTTAGCCATTCTGACTGGTGTGAGGTGGAATCTCAGGGTTGTTTTGATTTGCATTTCCCTGATGATTAAGGATGTTGAACATTTTTTTCAGGTGCTTCTCTGCCATTCGGTATTCCTCAGGTGAGAATTCTTTGTTCAGTTCTGAGCCCCATTTTTTAATGGGGTTATTGGATTTTCTAAAGTCCACCTTCTTGAGTTCTTTATATATGTTGGATATTAGTCCCCTATCTGATTTAGGATAGGTAAAGATACTTTCCCAATCTGTTGGTGGTCTTTTTGTCTTATTGACGGTGTCTTTTGCCTTGCAGAAACTTTGGAGTTTCATTAGGTCCCATTTGTCAATTCTCGATCTTACAGCACAAGCCATTGCTGTTCTGTTCAGGAATTTTTCCCCTGTGCCCATATCTTCAAGGCTTTTCCCCACTTTCTCCTCTATAAGTTTCAGTGTCTCTGGTTTTATGTGAAGTTCCTTGATCCACTTAGATTTGACCTTAGTACAAGGAGATAAGTATGGATCGGTTCGCATTCTTCTACACGATAACAACCAGTTGTGCCAGCACCAATTGTTGAAAATGCTGTCTTTCTTCCACTGGATGGTTTTAGCTCCCTTGTCGAAGATCAAGTGACCATAGGTGTGTGGGTTCATTTCTGGGTCTTCAATTCTATTCCATTGGTCTACTTGTCTGTCTCTATACCAGTACCATGCAGTTTTTATCACAATTGCTCTGTAGTAAAGCTTTAGGTCTGGCATGGTGATTCCGCCAGAAGTTCTTTTATCCTTGAGAAGACTTTTTGCTATCCTAGGTTTTTTGTTATTCCAGACAAATTTGCAAATTGCTCCTTCCAATTCGTTGAAGAATTGAGTTGGAATTTTGATGGGGATTGCATTGAATCTGTAGATTGCTTTTGGCAAGATAGCCATTTTTACAATGTTGATCCTGCCAATCCATGAGCATGGGAGATCTTTCCATCTTCTGAGATCTTCCTTAATTTCTTTCTTCAGAGATTTGAAGTTTTTATCATACAGATCTTTCACTTCCTTAGTTAGAGTCACGCCAAGATATTTTATATTATTTGTGACTATTGAGAAGGGTGTTGTTTCCCTAATTTCTTTCTCAGCCTGTTTATTCTTTGTATAGAGAAAGGCCATTGACTTGTTTGAGTTTATTTTATATCCAGCTACTTCACCGAAGCTGTTTATCAGGTTTAGGAGTTCTCTGGTAGAATTTTTAGGGTCACTTATATATACTATCATATCATCTGCAAAAAGTGATATTTTGACTTCCTCTTTTCCAATTTGTATCCCCTTGATCTCCTTTTGTTGTCGAATTGCTCTGGCTAATACTTCAAGTACTATGTTGAAAAGGTAGGGAGAAAGTGGGCAGCCTTGTCTAGTCCCTGATTTTAGTGGGATTGCTTCCAGCTTCTCTCCATTTACTTTGATGTTGGCTACTGGTTTGCTGTAGATTGCTTTTATCATGTTTAGGTATGGGCCTTGAATTCCTGATCTTTCCAAAACTTTTATCATGAATGGGTGTTGGATCTTGTCAAATGCTTTTTCTGCATCTAACGAGATGATCATGTGGTTTTTGTCTTTGAGTTTGTTTATATAATGGATTACATTGATGGATTTTCGTATATTAAACCATCCCTGCATCCCTGGAATAAAACCTACTTGGTCAGGATGGATGATTGCTTTAATGTGTTCTTGGATTCGATTAGCAAGAATTTTATTGAGGATTTTTGCATCGATATTCATAAGAGAAATTGGTCTGAAGTTCTCTATCTTTGTTGGGTCTTTCTGTGGTTTAGGTATCAGAGTAATAGTGGCTTCATAAAATGAGTTGGGTAGAGTACCTTCTACTTCTATTTTGTGAAATAGTTTGTGCAGAACTGGAATTAGATCTTCTTTGAAGGTCTGATAGAACTCTGCACTAAACCCATCTGGTCCTGGGCTTTTTTTGGTTGGGAGACTATTAATAACTGCTTCTATTTCTTTAGGTGATATGGGACTGTTTAGATGATCAACTTGATCCTGATTCAACTTTGGTACCTGGTATCTGTCCAGAAATTTGTCCATTTCGTCCAGGTTTTCCAGTTTTGTTGAGTATAGCCTTTTGTAGAAGGATCTGATGGTGTTTTGGATTTCTTCAGGATCTGTTGTTATGTCTCCCTTTTCATTTCTGATTTTGTTAATTAGGATTTTGTCCCTGTGCCCTTTAGTGAGTCTAGCTAAGGGTTTATCTATCTTGTTGATTTTCTCAAAGAACCAACTCCTCGTTTGGTTAATTCTTTGAATAGTTCTTCTTGTTTCCACTTGGTTGATTTCACCCCTGAGTTTGATTATTTCCTGCCGTCTACTCCTCTTGGGTGAATTTGCTTCCTTTTTTTCTAGGGCTTTTAGATGTGTTGTCAAGCTGCTAGTATGTGCTGTCTCCTGTTTCTTCTTGGAGGCACTCAGAGCTATGAGTTTCCCTCTTAGAAATGCTTTCATTGTGTCCCATAGGTTTGGGTACGTTGTGGCTTCATTTTCATTAAACTCTAAAAAGTCTTTAATTTCTTTCTTTATTCCTTCCTTGACCAAGGTATCATTGAGAAGAGTGTTATTCAGTTTCCACGTGAATGTTGGCTTTCCATTATTTATGTTGTTATTGAAGATCAGTCTTAGGCCATGGTGGTCTGATAGGATACATGGGACAATTTCAATATTTTTGTATCTATTGAGGCCTGTTTTGTGACCAATTATATGGTCAATTTTGGAGAAGGTCCCGTGAGGTGCTGAGAAAAAGGTATATCCTTTTGTTTTAGGATAAAATGTTCTGTAGATATCTGTCAGGTCCATTTGTTTCATAACTTCTGTTAGTTTCACTGTGTCCCTGTTTAGTTTCTGTTTCCACGATCTGTCCTTTGAAGAAAGTGGTGTGTTGAAGTCTCCCACTATTATTGTGTGAGGTGCAATGTATGCTTTGAGCTTTACTAAAGTGTCTCTAATGAATGTGGCTGCCCTTGCATTTGGTGCGTAGATATTCAGAATTGAGAGTTCCTCTTGGAGGATTTTACCTTTGATGTGTATGAAGTGTCCCACCTTGTCTTTTTTGATAACTTTGGGTTGGGAGTCGATTTTATCCGATATTAAAATGGCTACTCCAGCTTGTTTCTTCAGTCCATTTGCTTGGAAAATTGTTTTCCAGTCTTTCACTCTGAGGTAGTGTCTGTCTTTTTCCCTGAGATGGGTTTCCTGTAAGCAGCAGAATGTTGGGTCCTGTTTGTGTAGCCAGTCTGTTAGTCTATGTTTTTTTATTGGGGACTTGAGTCCATTGATATTAAGAGATATTAAGGAAAAGTAATTGTTGCTTCCTTTTATTTTTGTTGTTAGAGTTGGCATTCTGTTCTTGTGGCTGTCTTCTTTTTGGTTTGTTGAATGATTACTTTCTTGGTTGTTCTAGGGCGTGATTTCTGTCCTTGTATTGCTTCTTTTCTGTTATTATCCTTTGAAGGGCTGGATTCGTGGAGAGATATTGTGTGAATTTGTTTTTGTCATGGAATACTTTGGTTTCTCCATCTATGGTAATTGAGAGTTTGGCCGGGTATAGTAGCCTGGGCTGGCATTTGTGTTCTCTTAGTGTCTGTATAACATCTGTCCAGGCTCTTCTGGCTTTCATAGTCTCTGGTGAAAAGTCTGGTGTAATTCTGATAGGCCTTCCTTTATATGTTACTTGACCTTTCTCCCTTACTGCTTTTAATATTCTGTCTTTATTTAGTTCATTTGTTGTTCTGATTATTATGTGTCGGGAGGAATTTCTTTTCTGGTCCAGTCTATTTGGAGTTCTGTAGGCTTCTTGTATGATCATGGGCATCTCTTTTTTTATGTTTGGGAAGTTTTCTTCTATTATTTTGTTGAAGATATTAGCTGGCCCTTTAAGTTGAAAATCTTCATTCTCATCCACTCCTATTATCTGTAGGTTTGGTCTTCTCGTTGTGTCCTGGATTACCTGGATGTTTTGAGTTAGGATCCTTTTGCATTTTGTATTTTCTTTGACTGTTGTGTCGATGTTCTCTATGGAATCTTCTGCACCTGAGATTCTCTCTTCCATTTCTTGTATTCTGTTGCTGATGCTCGCATCTATGGTTCCAGATCTCTTTCCTAGGGTTTCTATCTCCAGCGTTGCCTCGCTTTGGGTTTTCTTTATTGTGTCTACTTCCCCTTTTAGTTCTAGTATGGTTTTGTTCATTTCCATCACCTGTTTGGATGTGTTTTCCTGTTTTTCTTTAATGATTTCTACCTGTTTGGCTGTGTTTTCCTGCTTTTCTTTAAGGGCCTGTAACTCTTTAGCAGTGCTCTCCTGTAATTCTTTAAGTGACTTATGAAAGTCCTTCTTGATGTCCTCTATCATCATCATGAGAAATGTTTTTAAATCTGGGTCTAGATTTTCGGTTGTGTTGGGGTGCCCAGGACTAGGTGGGGTGGGAGTGCTGCGTTCTGATGATGGTGAGTGGTCTTGATTTCTGTTAGTAGGATTCTTACGTTTGCCTTTCGCCATCTGGTAATCTCTGAAGCTAGCTGTTTTAGTTGTCACTGTTAAGAGCATGTTCTTCAGGTGACTCTGTTAGCCTCTATAAGCAGACCTGGAGGATAGCACTCTCCTTAGTTTCAGTGGGCAGAGTATTCTCTGCAGGCAAGCTCTCTTCTTGCAGGGCAGGTACCCAGATATCTGGTGTTCGAACCAGACTCCTAGCAGAAGTTGTGTTCCACTCACTAGAGGTCTTAGGATCTCGTGTGGAATCCTGTGTGGGCCCTTGCGGGTGTCAGGCGACTCTGCTGGCAAGGTAGCCCGGGGCTGGAGTGGAGCGGAAGGGGTTTGTGCCCCAGATCAAGCCCGGGTAGCGGGCTTCCCTATGTACTGCAGTCTCAGGTTCCACGCGATTGGATTGGGGCAGGCGCTGTGTTCCACTCACCAGAGGTCTTAGGATCCCGTGGGGGGTCCCGTGTGGGCCCTTGCGGGTGTTGGGCAAGACTCTGCTGGCAAGGTAGCCCGGGGCTCGAGTCGAGCGGAAGGGACTTGTGCCCCAGATCAGGCCCGGGTAGCCTGCTTCCCTATGTACTGCAGTCTCAGGTTCAGCGCGATTGGATTGGGGCAGGCGCTGTGTTCCACTCACCAGAGGTCTTAGGATCCCGTGGGGAGTCCCGTGTGGGCCCTTGCGGGTGTTGGGCAAGACTCTCCCTGTGTGTCTTCAACATTCTCTTTATAAAATGAAGTTAAATTTGATCTGTATTTTTAAAAAAACTATCAACTTCTTTGCCTCTATTTTGTTGCTTTGTCTTCTTGGTCACTGGACGTGCTTTTAAAAGTTTTTCAATACCATAGTACCTGTGTTGAAAGATATGAGCAGCCTTATTAACTTGTATTGATAAGAAATTTATCTGGTGAGGTAAAATTGTATAACTCTTGGAAAATCAAAAAACACAGAGCTACTGCATGATACCTAAATTTAAAAATACATATTGCTATATCCATAGATCAGAGCATCACTCAGCCTTAATGATACTGTATCCATAGAGAGCATCATTTGTCCCTCATCACAGATGCTGCTTCTCACAGTACACAAGAACTAATGCAGAGACCCACAACTGGACAATTGCACAGAGAGAGAGCTTAAGGCATCTAACTATAAATGGGATGTCTTCATTAAACTAAACTCTTCCCCCAAGGCTCAGTGACTTATGTGGAAGAGGAGGCATAATGATTTCAAGAGCCAGAAGAGATGAATATTCCAAGAAAACAGTGTCTTCAGGACACACAGGACTGATTGACACATAAACTCACAGAGACTGTAGCAGTACACAGAGGACCTGCTCAAATGGGGCAAAATTCCAGCACTGAAAAGTTAAGCTAGACACAAAGTCCAACCCCTAGCCAAGAGGCTATCCACAGTTGATACCTGCTGGGAACAGGAAACTGAGTTCTCTTCAATGGGGTATCTCTGGAAATATCAATAACACTCCAAGTCAGACCCATGCCCAGGAGTAGTTGTCCAACACAAAACCAGATCCAAGACACTTTTTTGCACTTTGTGTTTGGGGTTTTTGTTTTGGTTTGTTTTGGGTTTTTTTTTTTTTTCGTAAAAAAGATTGTTTCTTTTGTTTTGAATCTCGTTTTTTGGTTTTTGTTTTGTTTTCTGGAGGGAGATAAATAACGAAGTTATTTATGGTTTAGGAGTAGGGAGAAGTGTTTAAAATATATTATATGAAATTTTTTTCATTAAAAAGAATAAAATTAACAGGCTAAACACATGGCCCAGTGTGTGTAAAGCACTTGTCACATAATCATAAGGAAGGACCAGAGTTTGGATTCCCAGCACCCACCTGAATGCCAGGCACGGGAGCCTGCCTGTAACCCCAGCATTTGGTAGGGGTGGCAGAGGATCCTGGGAGCAAGCTGGATAGGGAGAAGAGCGGAAACAGTGCCTTCTGGCTTCAAGTGAGAACCCTGCAAAGTAGAGAAAGTAGAGATCTATTAGGAAAGGTAAACAACATTACCCTCTGACCTCCCCCCATACACAAGCATACATGCACACATGTGCACGTACCTGTGCACATATGTGCACCCATACATGTGAACGCATACACATGTACTATATATACGAACATATTAAAAACAATAATCCATGCTAAAAATAAAAATAACCACTAAGGAAGTGAGCTACATGTAGCATAGAGCGCACAGGTCTTCTCATATCTTTCAAGGGCATTCAAGTTTTCCTCTCAATCTTGATGCTGGCTGTGCCATCACAGCAGGATCAGGAGAGTCACACTGGCTGCAGTCACCAAGAAGTCCCTGTGTTTTGTTGGATTAAGTAACCAAAAGTTGATTTTCAGTTAACAAGTGAGTTATAGGTTTGGCCTACAGAATATAATGCTCTAGTTTGTTGTGAAAACTCCAATAATTCTGTGGATGTTATGCCTATTTTTAGTTTTGTGTGTGTGTGTGTGTGTGTGTGTGTGTGTGTGTGTGTGTGTTCCATTCTCCTGATTAATTCCTTTGTGGTGTTTTAGGTATGTCACTTTTAATTTTTGATTTTTAATGTTATGGGGAAGGAAGAGAGTCATACAGAACAGTCACTATGCTCTTCCTTAATACTCACAAGCCCACCTGCCTCTGTTACTTTTCTGGTGTTTTGTTTTGCTTGCTTTTGTGAGATGAGTTCTTGCCAAGCAAATGGCCTTGAACTCACAATCCTCCTGTCTCAGTTGAAGCGTGTCGGTGTCACCAGCTTGCCTTGTTCCACATACATAGCTCTCCTACCACAGCCTCTCAAAAAACAGGGTCACAGGCAACCCTGTCGTTCCCAGCAGTGCCATTTTTTTTACCACATCCTCTAGAATAGACCCTTTCACATAAAATGTTTAATGGCACCAACTAATCATTTTGGCTCTTTAAAATACTGAACACTGTTTCTTGCTCATCTTTGAGACATTGTTAGAACACTTTCATTGGTGCATGATTCAAATAAACATAGATTCTGTACTCCAATAAGTGGCGTTTTATGACTTTCCATGTTTCTGAATGCAATACTGTAGAGTAAAAAAACATGGTTAGAGGATCGCTATCTTGCTGAAAGTATTTTACAAATCAAACACACACACACACACACACACACACACACACACACACACACACATGTGCCCTTTAGGTTTGGAATGAATGAGCTAGAATGTGAACAGCGTCAGCTTGCTTTTTAAGCCATCCTTTGGAAGCTTCTGCTGCGTCCATTGTATGCTCTGATTCATTCAGTGAAAATCTTTTAAGATCCCAATTTTAAACAAAAAAGAAAAGAAAAGAAGAGGAGACTCCTTTCATTGCATGGTGCTGTATGAGACAGCTGAGGTAAAAGGCAACTTTAACCATTACAGAACATTTGGGGTTAATGGATTCATCCAGATGGCAAGGGGGACAAGCCTCTCTGCCTGGCTGACCTTGCAAGCTGTGCTGCCGGTCACTGCTGTTTGCTTCTCCCCTTCAGACCTTCCTTTTCACACACCTCTCTTGTCTTCTGACACTCTTGTTCTCCAGATTCATTATCGATCCCTGTTTTCTTGCAATCAGTCATGATTCAACAATCGGTTATTAAATTTTATTGTTTTCAAGTCTGCTCTGTTTTTCAATTTTGCCTCCTTGGTGTGTGTAATAGGATACATCTTTCTCATCCTATTTGAGTTTTGGAGCAGACACTATTCTGAAACCAGTTTATAAAAAGAACCTGAAATCAAGGCCTACGTAAGAGCAACTCAGATAAATGCTTCAATTGCTTTCATTATACCACACAGCCATGTAACTGAGTTATTTTTTCCACCATCCACCTCGATTAATCAATGTGTGTCCTACAGCTCTTACCCATACCTGCTGCACACCATAACGTATCTTTCCAGTGGCAGTTGCCAAGGGACCACTGCATTAGCCATAAATCAAGAAAGACAAAGCAACTAAGGGTTGAGATGACTTAGAGATGAGAATCTAGGTCATCCCACCAAGAACGAGCCAGGGAAGCTAAGGTTTTGGACGGAGCTAAGGGAAATTTAAGCTGAAGACTGGAGAAAGGAAGTGAGGAGTATTAACTATGTCCCTGAGACTAGGTTCAGTAGCCAGGACTACACATAGCTTGCTTCACTGACATTTTGGCTGGAGGTTTTTACACGATGGCAGATGGCCATTGCCTTAAAGAAGATGATGCACTCATGAAATGAACTTCTCATGAGAACAAAATAAATACATCATGTTCTCCCAAAACAGAGGCCCTATGTTATAGAGCAGAGACTGTAGTGCAGATCTGTATCAGGCAGAATTTACACACGACCTCAGAGAAATCTACTCCTCAGAAACTCGACTGCTTGATGAGTCTGGCTTGCTGCACTTCCACGAAGCTCTGTTACCGAATATGGACAAGGAATGTGGGGTTTTTAATGGGTTTCTTTATTTAATAGACATTAACCACCTATTTTCTCACATGACATAACCATTCCCATGGAGTCCGGACATGGTGGCAACTCCTAACAGTGGGATGTACACAATCGAATCACTCTACATTAAGATGATGGCATTCAAGCTTGTACAACCACTCTGGAAATCAGTCTGGTGGTTCCTCAGAAAATTGGACATAGTACTACCGGAGGATCCAGCAATACCTCTTCTGGGCATATATCCAGAAGATGTTCCAACTGGTAAGAAGGACACATGTTCCACTATGTTCATAGCAGCCTTATTTATAATAGCCAGAAGCTGGAAAGAACCCAGATGTCCCTCAACAGAGGAATGGATACAGAAAATGTGGTACATTTACACAATGGAGTACTACTCAGCTATTAAAAGAATGAATTTATGAAATTCCTAGGCAAATGGATGGACCTGGAGAGCATCATTCTGAGTGAGGTAACCCAATCACAAAAGAACTCACATGATATGTACTCACTGATAAGTGGATATTAGTCCAGAAACTTAGAATACCCAAGATACAAGATACAATTTACAAAACACATGAAACTCAAGAAGAACAAAGACCAAAGTGTGGACACTTTGCCCCTTCTTAGAATTGGGAACAAAACACCCATGGAAGGAGTTACAGAGACAAAGTTTGGAACTGAGAAGAAAGAATGGACCATCTAGAGACTGCCCTACCCGGGGATCCATCCCATAATCAGCCTCCAAACGCTGACACCATTGCATACACTAGCAAGATTTTGCTGAAAGGACCCAGATATAGCTGTCTCTTGTGAGACTATGCCAGGGCCTAGCAAACACAGAAGTGGATGCTCACAGTCAGCTATTGAATGGATCACAGGGCCCCCCAAGGAGGAGCTAGAGAAAGTACCCAAGGAGCAAAAGGGGTCTGCAACACAATAGGTGGAACAACAATATGAACTAACCAGTATTCCCCCAGAGCTCGTGTCTCTAGCTGCATATGTATCAGAAGATGGCCTAGTCGGCCATTATTGGAAAGAGAGGCCCATTGGTCTTGCAAACTTTATATGCCTCAGTACAGGGGAACGCCAGGGCCAAGAAGTGGGAGTGGGTGGGTAGGGGAGTGGGGAGGGGTATGGGGGACTTTTGGGATAGCATTGGAAATATAAATGAAGAAAATACCTAATAATATATATATATTATATACATACATACATATAAAGATGATGGAATTTGGGGATGTCCTTCTGGCTATTGTACCACTGAGAGAACACCAGCTGTGACAGCTCTGGCAACAGAGGAGTGATAATCAAGATTGATGGAGTAATTGAAAACTGGACTTTAGAAACTTCAGTGAACAAGCTTTCTTTGCTTTCAATTCAGTAGGATTCATTTGAGCAAGGAATTACAGACCACCACTCAAGAGTCAAACAGCCCCCAGAACCAAGAAGGTTCTGAGAATTTGGGCCAACAATGCAATCAGACAGCATTTTCATAAAATCAGTTGTGATCTAGAAAACAATGTAGTTAGCTACAATTGAGTCAACCAGCTATCCGTTGGCCATAGCTAAACTAATTAATTGTTCACAGCTCAATTAATTCATTGGCTACAATGGACCTTCAATACCAACCAAAGCTGTTCCTGCCATGACACTGTGCTTTGGTTTGGTTTCTTGAGCTCCATGCAAATGCCTAGTCTAAATCTAAGGATCCTACATCCAGAAGTTCATAGCTGTAACCCTGGCATTCAGGAGACTGAGACAAAAGAACCGCAACAGATCTGAGACCATCCTGAACAATACAGTGAAGTCCATGCCAGCTTAGGCC